>NW_009636377.1:30715-45199 GCF_000690535.1 Cariama cristata | reverse complement strand
CCCCAACTCCCATTCCCTGTCCCTCTGCATTGCTAGGGGGGAAGAGGTAGAAAAATCAGGAGTGAAGTTGAGCTCAGGAAGAAGGGAGGGGTGGGGGGAAGGTGTTTTAAGATTTGGTTTTATTTTTCTCATTACCCTACTTTGATTTGATTGGCAATAAATTAAATTATTTTCCCCAACTGAAGTCTGTTTTGCCCATGACAGTAATTGCCGAGTGATCTCCCTGCCCTTCTCTTGATCCACAAGCCTTTCATTGTATTTCACCCCCCGGTCCAGCTGAGAAGGGGGAACAATAGAGTGGCTTGGTGGGCACCTGGTGTTCAGCCAGGGTCAACCCACCACACCAGTGTGAGGGCTACATGTACCTCACACCAGGAGCATACATGGTGGCCTGATCTGAGGCTCTAAACCCCCAGCTGGGAGCCAGAGTCCGCTATGGCTCCTGTCTTACCAGAGTGCTTCAAGGTCACAAAAAGGTTTAGAAAAGGCAAGAATGACAAAGCTAGGGAATAGCTTCTATTCAAGGAACAAGTAAATAACCTACAGTTCTTCAGCCTGGAACTGGAAGGACATCGGGGCGGTTTCACAGGCCTCTGTCACAGCACAGGGTTCACAGAGAAAGGCGGGTGGGGACAGGTCCAACCACTGAGGAACCGCAAGCGCAACCAGCAAGTAGTGGGCTCAAAACAAAAGAAAGTAATTCTTTACAAAAATACATGGCTAACCTGTAAATATTTTTACAACAGAGTACTGTGAATGCTGAAAATATACACAGATTGAAGGGGAAGCTGGACATGTTACCAGAATAGATGTTCACAGTGCACAGAAACGGTCTCTGACTCATGAAGTCCCTGAGTAACAGACAACTGCAGCCTGGAGGAGCATTCATGGATAGTATATGCTTAGTCTCATATATTTACCAATCTGTTTACATTTGGCCACTGCTCAGAAAGGGAACACTGGCCTATACAGACCTCTGAACATGCCTATGCTCATGTTTTACAGAAAAGGAAGTTACGTGCATATTTGCAGGTTTTTCTTTCAATTGCTTCCAATATTCCACATTTCCATCATTAAAAACAACAGATTAACATAATGGATAAGAACAGTATTGATTTTTGTACTAGTAATTGCTTCAATCAAATTCTAATTACAGAGTACCTTGTCCTTATTCAGTATAATTTGGCACAATAACATGGGAAAATTCAGAAAAAGGATAAATATTGGGTTAGTAAATAATGTCTTCTTAACTGCATCACAGTTAGAGACATAGCCATCTGGTCATATTGCAGTTCCTGCAAGGTACAGAAATCAACCTAGTCTTGAATTATCAAAAATATCCAATTTGCCCAATATGCACACTATCAATTTTTTAAAAACAATAAAAGCAGTGAAGTAATTTAAAACACAACAAAATACTATGTTGCTAGCAGTAATAAATCAAGGATTTGCATTTTGATACTCTGACACAGGCTACAGTTTAGTCTACCCAATCTGTATGACCAGACTCTCCAAGACCCCAAAAGAATATTTTGAAATAATTATCTTGCAATCTAAGCTTTCTAACGCGATACACAGGATGTTTAAACACAAAAGTTAGAAGCCTACTAGTTTTTAATACAAACTCCCTAAAAATCCCTTCAGAGAGTGTTTTTTTCACCCTTCCTTACTTCCCCACAGCAGAGCTCCTTCTTCTCTGTGCTCCCTCCAGGTGCTGTACTGTTGCATTCTTTATTTGCTGTATCACATTCTCAAGAAGATGGATGATGTCTCCCATTTGTATACAGTCTAGTATCTTCTAGGATGCAAAAGCACCTGAGGAGGGCTCAGAACTACCTCCCTCATTCTTGAATGAATAGTAGACTACCGTGGCAAAAAATGAGAGGCAGGACCACCAGCCCTCTCCCTTTCGGGAAGAAATAAGGTAACTTGTATATAAGACTGCCCCGCATAGCAAAGCGGGCATCCAACCATTGCTAAATTTTATATAGGATATAATTCTTGGCAGGTCAAGGCACTAAGTTTTTTCCTCTGGTGAGAAAGGAGATCAGGAACAGTAAAGAAGTAATTGCTTGGTCCTATTTCTACCCAGGCAGGGCAGACACTGTGCCTGTTCTTTTTTTCAGTTTGATGCAGATAACTAACTACATATTTCCTGCTGCCTATGATAAAAAACCCCACATTACTTAACCTCAAAAATACATGCAGTGTTGACAAGAAATTGAGATACAATTTACAAACAAAACGCGATACACATGACTTTGGCTTCCTTCACTGACATTTAGCTGTCAGGATATGAAAAGGTCCTAAAAACTAACTAGGAGGACTATAG
This sequence comes from Cariama cristata, assembly GCF_000690535.1. Taxonomy (NCBI): domain Eukaryota; kingdom Metazoa; phylum Chordata; class Aves; order Cariamiformes; family Cariamidae; genus Cariama; species Cariama cristata. The sequence goes on along the minus strand of NW_009636377.1, from coordinate 42,867 downwards.
GATAAGAAACATCTGTTTAAAAAAACCACTTTATTTATAGCCTATTAATTTCAGGCAGATGGCCCTGGATCAATATTTATAGTATTTTTAACCAACAGTTGTTTAAAATAAATTATTGAATTAAAAACCTATTAAAAATAAATCCCACAGGCTTGCAACCTCTGCAGGTTTACTACTGCAGCACCAAGCGATTGGTAGCAATGTGAGGAATGCAGGTGTTGAAGAATAGTGCAGATGGAAATACAGCCCTTCAGAGAGTTTGCTTCAAATCTATTCCAGGCTTTGAAGATAAGGATATTTCAAACCTCCTCTGAATGGGGGAAGGGTGACAACAAACAATCTTAACTCTTCTCTTTCAACAAGTGTTTGACTAATAGGGGTGGTGGTCTCCTGTGCAAACGTAATATTTGAGCCTGGGTTCAAGGTATTCTCAGGAATACGTGGGTTCCTTTTATACAGAACAGACTGGGTCTGCTCTGGTAGTTGAGCGTACAGAGCCCCGTATTAACTTCTCAGAAGGGCAAAAAATCCTGGTCCCAAGACTCCCTGCTAACACAGGGTGGAAATAAAACCTACTGAAACCTACTGAAGCCCTCCATAGATTCACATTGCTTTAAAACAAAACAGAAACCCTCAAACACCCCAAAACCCCTTCTGCCATCCAACTACACTGAAGAGACTTAACTCCGCCAACATGCACGGGAAATAGTGCTGTCTCATTTTTTCTTGCCTCTTTAAAAGGAGATTTTTCCTCTTAAAGAACATTATCTACATGTCCGTAAGAAGTCATAGGAACCAGAGTCTGAAGAAAGTAAAATGTTATTTTGGATGTTAATGTATTATTTTACTTTCTAATTTAAACAGTTGTAAGAAGCACCAAGTTCAGATTTGGTATAAACACATCCAATGCCATTTAATCTAAACATCTTCCTTATAGCCAGTAAGGATCAGCATGCCATTTTCAAATGTATCAAGCCTGTGCACCCTGACCACAAACATCCATTCTTAGCCTAAACTACTGAAGTCCTTTTTTCCACCAGTGACTACATTACCACACACTCTTCAAACAGTAAACTCGCCCATCTCAGATACTTCTAATTAGAGGACAAAACTAAGCTGCTGTCTAAATTTAACAGGGAAGGCCAGGGCTGGGGATCGTAATTCTGGCCTCAAGGGCATTCCAGGCACGTCCACCACCTCCAGCCAGAGCCCACAACTCTCGCACCCTCCAGCTAAGTCGGTAACACAGCTTCAGAAAGCTTCACCTTCTCTGTCTGCAAGGCACCACTCTGCAGAAAAATTAGCTCTTCGAAAGACAGGCAGTAGAAAGCCAAGTCACTAGACCACATATTTGCAATTTTCCTCATCATTTCCAAATATCTGTAAATTCCTAAAAGAAGCCCCACAAAAAGTGGTCTCAAGAAGCGTGCCTTGTTCTAGTCACCTTATACATATATGTAATTCAGAAAACAACTAGTGTCAAGTATTGTGTTTTCCCTCCCTCCCCTCCCCTTTATCCTCAGTTACAGTGAAACAATCGGTGGAACTTAAGAAAAAAAAAAAAAGCTCTGTCACAAAAAAATGTAATTAGTGGCAATCACTGCATCTTATTTTAGATGATTTGTAACCTACCTGAAAGGTGGTTCTCAAATTTCTCAAGAAGAGTTGTTTGTAGGTATACATTAAAACGTGTGCTTATTCCCCTAATATAAGCCATCAGCATGATTTGTGATATACAACTTTTAATTTAAGAACTGCGGCCTCCCTGCCACTATATCACTTACCACATATCAGACAAAGAAAGCATTATGCAAAAAACTGAATTTATATCATGAAACTTTCCAAAATAAGCAATAAAGAGCATATCTTCAAAACGTTTAAGTCTGAAAGGGAAACACACTGGAAAAAATTTTGGACTGATTGCTCGCGTCAGGCCCCATAGTTGAAACATGGCTGTTACAGACAAATCAAAGAACAGAAATATGTTATCACTAGAAGGCTGAGAGTTGGATTATCAGTTTTGAACTATATCCCATCACATAAAGTCCTTAATACAATGCCTTTTAAACTGCTTGTTTCCATATTGAGTTTTTGACTGATCTGCTTCGAGCCCAGTTTTGTTATCAGTCACATTGTTTACTCATTTTATTTCATCTCTATTTGAAGAAATGCTCCTCCTTAAAGAATGCAATTTCTCAAGGAGAGGTGTGTTTCACACACCCTCATCCTGGCAACGTGCCTCAAGTTCCCCGAGGCCACAGATCTTTTGGTCCTACTCACTGGTCAAATTGATGTAACTTCCAGTGTTACCCAAAGCACAGTATCTTAAGTAGTATCTGAAGTCTGTTACCTCCTATGCTTAGCATCTACAAAAATATTCAGGAACTAGTTGTAAAACCCACATTAAAACAATGAAGCCTAAATATTTACAGGAAATATTTTGTAAAACCAAATATTCTTTCGGGAAACTGAAAACACTCCCTCCCGCCTCCAAATAATTTGAAATAAGTTTAAAAATGACTGCCAACCGCATATACAGGAAGAAAAATATAGTTGTTCTGCAGACTTATCAATGATGATGATTACAGCATTACCAGGAGAATTAAGTATCAAGAAGACCAAGTGTTTCTTTTCACATAAAAGTATCAGCTCATCCAACACATTTGTATTAAAAAAAAAATCTGCAAGACTACAAAATTTTCCTTAGAGTCACAAATATACTGAGGGAGACAAAAAATTTTTTAAGTATCACACTTATATTTCAACATTTTTTCTCAAATTCTATATTTTCTAAAATGGAAGGAATCATTCACAACAATCCAGGTTTTACCCAAACTGCACACAACCATCACACACTTCTAAATGGAAAAGGTAAGAAGCAAGGTAAAGTTCTTAAACTCAGCTGCATGAGAATTAAACATGGTGAGCAGTGGTGAGAAAAACATAGGAAAGACAGGTTGATTTATAGTTATTAAATCTTGAGAGGAGGACAAAGGTTTTTCTTTGAAGTTTGACGAACGCAAATGTCACTTCAATGTTGACTTCAATAACTCCTGTTTTGCTGTAAGCAGTCATATTTGTCTTACAAGTCAGCTTTAGCATATCTAAGCATTTTGCTGATAAAAGGTAGGATAACCTGAAATTGTTCAAATTAAATTTGAATGGTCCACTGAACCCTTAACGATGTCTAATCCCTTCCTTTTTCAGATTGTGGACGTAATTTCCAAAAGGCTGTTGAAAAGACTATCTTCAAATAAGCCTGAGAAGTTTCTTAAGTCTCAAAGAGATTCAGAACAAGAGAGTAACCAGATCCAACTTAGAAACAGGAAAAAACTGTAGTGAATAATTCCACTCAAAGTTAGTGTAAAACACACAAAAATTTAAGGCTTGAAAATGAAACAATATGGTTTATACACATGAAGTTTGTGTCATGATTTAAATACCTATTTCACAAAATGTTCCCTTGCAATAACATCTTTAAAATTATTAATTGTAATTAAATAAATTAAATTACCAGAATCTGAACATCTGGTAAAAGTATTACAAAAGCTTTCTGATCAAAAACCTTCTGAATACTTTTGCTGACTGCAATGTCAAAATAGTCACCAAACCCTCCTAGCTCTAGTCACAAACTACCTTAGCATTAATTATTAACCGCCTTGTTTAGAAAACCACATTTCAAAAATAGAGAACCATTAATTTGCAGACAGATTTGAATCCATGTATGTGCTTGCACACGTAGCATAAATGATAATCTAAATTGCACACAGCTTTAAAGGCAAAATTAAATATTTTCTCCACCAGTTAACCGCTCACAAGAATGAAAAGCACACAACTAAATTAATCCAACATATGTATTTTACTACTTAATATTATTACTCAATAGCATCCAAGAAGCTGTCATTTTAATGTTCTTGGAGAGACAATTAAAGGCAGCATTGCTCAAAAGAGGAAAATACAAATATCCCCCATGCATATTTGGGTACTGAAATAATAAAACAACCACATCAGAATTTATTCCAAACAACTATGAACTCAACTACTCTTAAAAAGCGAAAAAAGAAAAAAAAATCTAAATATCTATAGTTGCTATTATAGGCATAGGCTTTGCCATGGAGTTTCCTACACAGGGAATCTTCACTAGGATACTGATGCAACTTTCTTTATTGAAAGCTTCAGCTTACTTAGTAGAAAGTAAGAGAATCACATTATATTACAGATAACGCACTCTAAATTCTAATGCACACCTACTTTAGCTTTTTTTTGCTAACTGTATTATTTAATTCACTTTTTTTTTTTAGGATTTTTTGTGCTTTTAATAGCTGTATATAATGTTTTATATAAATAATGCATACATTTATAATTTTTAAATATTTTTGCAGTAGGAATAGGGGCTAAGCCCTCCTTAATCAGATTTTGAATGTGCAGCAATTTATCCTATCATTTTTGAAAAACGTATTTGTACAAATCAGTTCACCTACTGCTGAGCTTTCACAAAGTAAGTATATGAATCGAGATTTCAAACATTCCTGAAATCACCTTACAGATTACAAAATGGGATTGTCAGTAGCCAGTTTCTGTAAGGCAAAATCTCTCATGGTGTGAATTTTAGCTTAATTACATTCAACAAGTGGTTCAAATGCACCTCACACTTGGTTCAGCGCACATGGAGAGAGGATGAACATCACCAAGTTCTCTCTGCTGCTGTTTTCCTATGAAAAAGATCATGTCCTGCTTGCTCAGACCATGCATAGTCCCAGCACTATCAGCTGACAACTACTGAAATTGTAGCGGCCATTATAACAGCTTAATCTTATGTTATATTTATGGAAAATCTGATGACTTACCATGAAACAAGGATGAATACCAAGAGCAACAGCACAGTATTTTGCATTTTTCTAATTAACTGTATTTTAACATTAACAGTGACATAAGCTTAAAGTAAACATAAAGTTGTAATTCTTTCATAGCGCCTAGGGACAAAGACCTCAATAAATGTGGCTTTTACTGCAAGGAAAGTTGTTGGTTCTTCAGACACTGTGTCTTGTTGCTACTGATTTTATTTTTTTAATATTTGGTCATTTTATATTCTACAGCATCTTTTACCAAATCTCTAAAAGGGATGGGTTAACAGATGCTCAGCTGCCTGTACTGCCTGCACTGCACATGCAAACACCATTCTGAACTGTGTTTATTAAACATGGTATATTTTAGATTTTCCCCCACTCTAGGAAGATAACGGTTAAAATAGCAGTCTAAGAACACATGCTGTAATATGGGATTCAAAGGACCCAGTACAATTGTGTATGGGTTTGCTTTCACGGAGACTGTCTCACACTCTGTATTTCTAAAATGTATACCGATGTAGAAAGCTAGGTAATTCCGACTATTAAGCATGTGCAGTTTCCAATTCCTCCAGTAAACAGTTTTTCCACTTCACTCAGAAAACTACCATATAATTCATGTATTTTTTCAAATTCCACTTTATTCCTCATAATCAGATTTTTCTCATTTTTCCCCCTCTTCCAGTAAACAGTTTTTCCACTTCACTCAGAAAACTACCATATAATTCATGTATTTTTTCAAATTCCACTTTATTTCTCATAATCAGATTTTTCTCATTTTTTCCCCCTATTTGAACGCCTGTCTGTCTAGCTACCATTTCTCCTGACACTCACCTAAATAAATTTTCTTTTTCCTTAGAACTTAAGCATTTTCAATTGTTTTAAGGTTTATTACATTTGCCTTAGGTATTGCTTAGCTAAAATACACATATTCAGCTCATAATTCCCTATAAATAACTCTGCAACTTTCCTTTGAGCTTTATCCAAGTCATAACAGTGTCTAGCTCCAAAAACAAGCTCATTGGAGTCCTATACTTGAGAGGAGGGAAGTTACAACTACCCAGCATCTCTGGTTTTCATACAGTAAGTTGAAACAGTCTTTCTTTGCTACCACATGGCCTCACAGGTTGCCACTTCGCTCCTCACAGTCCTCTCCAACACCGCTATTTTCACTAGCTCTTCCTTGGATTGAATTTCCACGTCTCAGTGGTATGAAAGTAATGATGTTATCTTCTATCCGTTTTCCTTGGTTCCTGGCTTTCCGGTATTAATTTTTTTTAATCTGCCTATGAACAAATATTCAGATAAATTCTTCACTTTTGATTCTGGTGTAAGTTTTGGTTTTGTGGTCTTTGTAATTTGCAGCACACGTTTTTCACCTCTTTTTCTGATAAAGATAATATCAAGAAACCATAAAATAATGTTACCACTGTGCTTCAGCCTTGCCCTTCTCAGATTCAAGTGAACTGAAGTCAGGACTTCTGAATTTGAATTGCCTCCTAATTCAACTATTGCCTGAAATAAACTCAGCTCAGCAGCAAACTTTACTGTACTTCTTTATGCCCCTACTCACCTCCTCTATATTTTCCATCTCCCTCTAGTATTCTAATAGGAATTTCAGAGACCAAAAAACCCAAACAAAAAACTCTGATGCCTTTAAAGATGGATCTTTATTCGTTTATGAAACAGATTGTGCAGTTTAGACAGAACAATCTGGGGCATCAAATTCCTTGCTTCTATGTAAACAAGCTACTTTTTAACCACTAAAATTTACAACTTTAGAGCATTCAGTATTGAGATAGAAAATGTCCAACCACAGAAATGGTGAGGAGCTGTCTGACTAGAAATACTTCTACTGTTTCTATTGCTCTATGCCACAATAAGAATGTGGAATCATTCTGAAAGTCATCATGGACAATCCCTGCCCCAAACAAGCTATAATTTAAGGCAAAGGATCTAAGAATACATATGGAGACTGCATATTTAAAACCAAGAATCCACAATACAAAGAAAAATAATTTATTTTTTCCCTTTTGCTCCACTGGTATTCTTCCTATTCCAGTCAGCTTACCTAAAATTAATTAAAACTTTCATGAGATACAGATTTTTTGGGGCTGTTTGAGTTATCCTTCCATTAAAGACCCACTGCAAAATAAAGTGAACATGCAGAGAGTTCTGTTTTGGATACAAGTTGTACATAGTTGACATCCTACACTGGACAACAGGAATTCCCCAAACAGTATTCAAAAAAACCCAAAAAATCCAAAACCAAAGAAACCCACACAAGCCAAAAATCAACACAGAAACAATCCTCAAACAACTACAACCAAAGATACTTATTCTGACTCCTGGCTTAGCCAGACAGAGTTTTTACATCTTTCCACATAGCCATGCTACATACACAGTTTCTAAGAAAGCGCTGAGGATTTGACCTGGGAAGGGGCAAATACCCAGATTTCACGCTGTGAAAGATATTTTTTCTCCCTTTCTCCTGCCAGATAGGTGTACGTTTATTTGTACGCACACACACATCTGCATGCACTTCCACTTAAACCTCCAGCCCCTAAGTTTGCTTCTGTTATCTTCAGCAGTAAGAGGGAAAAGCATTACTTTATAGTGGAAAGTAGCATTAGTTTTTACAAAGTGGTATAGATTTTTATTTCAGGACCACCATTTTAATATGACCATGGGAAGCATACACTACCCTCCTATTTAGATGAGGAACAGGTGTAAGTATCTCAAGTAGGAGGTTACACAAGGAATTATTAAATACTCTGGGTCATATAACATGAGTCATGTTTGAATAAAATCCCAAACTATTTTTAAAACAAAATATTTCCATTTAAAAGTACAGATTAACTACCAGCCCCAGACATTAAAAGATAATTAAAAAATGTACGATTATCCAACAAAAAAAAAGAAAAAGTGTGAGTTGATCATTAGAGTGCTATACTTCGGTTAAAAAAAACCTCAGTCTTGCCTATCAGTGTTTTACTCAAAGAAAAAAAGAACTAATTCATGAAAATTTCTAACTATGAAACCTTAGCAGTGTTACTGTTCTAAAGGGCATCTAATGGGACCAAAGTAAGCCTTTTACATGAACTTTTGTTGGCACTATCCCAAGATCTAATCCTGTACTCAGGGAATTCCATCATCACGTTAAACTTGCTTTTAAAGCAATTGACTTGCTTTTTTAAGAATTAACTAAATAATCCAGTACACATGCATTTTTCTTACCTATGGGTAAAAATGGGTTAAAAGAGAAAAAAGTACCATAAAACATCATTATCCCATTCATATGTCCATAACTATGCAAATATAAATTTATCAGTTGACTTCACATGGGACTGTATGGCACTAGGACTGAGCAATACGTCAGTGCTAGCAGTTTTAAAATTGTGTATTGAAAATTCTGTTGTCACCGACAATGTTCCACCAGAAAAGCCGGCAGAAGGCATCATAATTGCCTGTATTTGCAGGTTATCAAATTTCTTCTCCTACATACCATGGATTCCATAGAAACAAACCAACAGTATAAATATATAGCAACACGACATCCTCAATAGCAACTAGTGCTTTGCAAGAAAAGTCATCCTATGGAAACATAACTTTTTTTAAGGAAAATTTTAGATATTAAAAAAACAAAACAAAAAAACAACACTCCTCTCTCATTCTCTCTTTCAAATCTTCTCTTGCATATAAATACTTCAGCCAAAAGTTTTGGCCTAGTACAGATGAATGGTTTACGCTAGCTGAACTTTAGAGCCTTTCAAGACTAAAAACACATGTGAGTCCACTTTCAGGTAACATTGTGCCATAATCCAAGATTAGGACTTGCAACTTGAACATACAATCTTGAATACCCCAGAAATCTGCTCAAGTCTCCACATTCTTACTTTACTGTAGTGTTCATTATCTTTGTCCTACGGTGGTTACTTTTGTGATCTCTGGACCGTAGACCTGACTCACACAAAGAAAAATAATTGTCAACATGGTAGAGAAAAACTACATCACAAAAATCTCCTTCAATGTAGTCATATTTATAGGGCTTCCAAAGAAATTGGTGTTAAAATAAAGTGAGCACTGGACAAGAGTAGCTAACCTCACAACCAATATCACTGCTACTTTAGATGTGTTTCCCAGTATCCCATGTTCCTGGAGAAGTCAAAACCAACACAGATTCATTCAAATGTTGCCAACACAACTGCATCTCAAACAGCAGTTTTGAAAGAAAGGAAGTCGAAGTTTACAATGTCACACAACACTACACAAGCACGTTTCCTCCACATACCAGGTGTATTTAGCAAAATTACAGATACATTGAAATAGCAGGTGGTCTGCATTAGAGAAAGTTTAACAGACAGGTTCCAGTGCCAAAAAAACATTTTCTTACTGCTGAGAATAACTGGTTTATATTTGACATTCTGAGGAAATTATAAACTGTATTCCATTTTTAAAATGTGTGTTATTCAAAAAATTTCTACATATGTACCACAATACAGAGAAATTTACATATTGTTTAAAGATACTGAATAACACAACAATAATAATAATAAAACTGAAGTACATGTCAAACCACTCATAGTTCTTGAATGGTTTTTTGTTTCAGCAAAAAGGTCTAAACAAAAGAGAAAAAGCAGGCTTAATAGTATTTGCAATACGAAGACATTGAAGTACTAAGCTATGTGTAAAATGCCTTTTTAGCACAGCACAGTCTATAATCTTCTCAAAATGGGCCCTGACAATGGGCTGCTTCACAGTATAGCAGTATATTTGCTTTTTCCAGACTAAATGCTTTGACTTACACTAACTACAGGCTTAGGCTGAATGACACCAAATTATTTCAGTCAGCTGCCGTCTTATCCTAGCTATCCCAGTTTATCTAGCATTTTGCCTTTCCCAAGCAGATGTATTTATCATCATCTGCATCTGCTCTTCTGTGTCTGCCATTTCTTTCATTTTTCCATTCCTCCACTGGACAGAAACTGATAAACCTTCCCTTTCCCCTTATTGCCACATCCTCTCTGATCAGTTCTTATATTCCTTTCGATCTCAATTTCTCACTTATTCCCTATCTGTCTATATCCTTCCATATATGAAGGTATAGGAACCATATTCAACCACCACAGTACCACTTGCTAACACACTTTTCTCTAGAAATTTTTCCTGCTGTGGATTAAGCTTAGTTCTTCTTAAGCACTTTGGGATACAGAACCAAATCTCTAGCAAGCAACCTCACGAAATTCTTCAAGCAACTACCCTATTGCACACCAAAACTTCCCAATATTTTAGGGGGGAATTTTTTTTTTTTTTTTTTTTTTTAAAACCTTCATCTAGTGTAACTTCAAAACCTGTGCTATTGGTTGTTGGAAACCAGTAATGAGTAGCAGGAACAAGGATGGATGAGAATACAGTGTTACTAAGAAACAAAACAAGTTAAATTATTTAGCAGCTTAACATTGGACCTGTGACCACGCTAACGAGGACCACCACAAACACACACCTCATGAAGCAGAGCGAGAGAATCCTTTGTTTGCACAAGGAGAGCACAGAATTGGAGTTTAACACACTCTTTAGCCGAAATGTTTATCTACAGAACTTCAGACTCATGCAGAGATTAAATCCATTACTTAAGCACACGCAACCACTGCTTCTCCACAGGAGGCCTGTTATTAAGATGTATGTGGTGGGTCTCCGCTCTAGAAACAGTTGATTACAATAGTCAGGTCAAAGTCATCAACACCAACACACTACCAAGAAGAGTTGAATACCACTATCCATATAAGGCTAGCCAACATATGCAGAGATTAAATGTCAACTTCTATCCTTCCAGCTTTGTTTAATAAAAAAAGATCTCTTGGGATTTTTAAGGGGAAAATGTCTTCAAGAAACATTTTCTGTGTCTCTGTTTCCCCAAGGGATACACTAGGAAGAACTCCTCGGTCAGAGCCACATTCTGAGAAGAGGTCCAAAGTAGTGTAAGTAGGATCACTCATTCACTGTGGTCGAGGAAAGGATTCCCAATGACTTCAGCAGGCACCAAGATGGGTTCTCTGTGTTCACAATCATTGTACGCAGCTGATGGCTTGATCACAGTCTTTTCTTCTTTGTTTCTTTTTTAAACTACTTGTCTGAAGTTATTTACAGCTTTAAAAAACAAGGTGTTTTCAGACATATAGCTAAGGAAGGGAAGAAAAGACACACAGCCCAGTGAAGTGAAATATGGGTTTGCAGGCCAACTAAGAACAAAATCTTGTATTACCATGCCTTCCAAAGAGAGAATTAACTAATTTCTCATGCACGCATGAACTACTAGGTGAATTACAGCCTAAAAGTCAAGAGAGGTACATGTTTTAACAGTCAGAAATTTGTCATTAATCCAATAGTCAAGTATACACAATTTGGAGCATTTTATCATTCACAGGAGATACAGTACAGGCACTGTTACAGCGGGTGACACTGCAATTATCACGCCTGTTACTTCCAGAAGAAAATCAAATCATTAAATTAAAAAAAAAAACCACAAACAAACCAACCCCCAAAAAAACCCCACTGCAACTTTGTCCTTATAACAACCCTGAAATTACGTAGAAACATCAGGTTAAATTCTAAAATGAGTAAAAAAAAAAAAACAAAGTAGCAAACCAAGACACTCCTTCCATGTTTTATTCTGCAAAGGTGACAAGGACGCTGTTTGTGCACTGCATTGCTGAGACAGTAAGGTTAAGCCAGGTTTCCTTGACACTGGTTCTGGCCTTTGTCATTTAAACCCTTCAGAGAAGGGTTGCTTAGGAGCTAGAGCAGGGTACAATAGTACCAGCTTAAAAAAGATAAATACCATTATAGTATCTGTCATGCTTTGCAGCTTTTATGTCACAGACATTAATTACAAGATCTAGACTTTTCAGGGCACCTCATTAAAGCTGAAACTTAACATAGTCCATTGTGATGATTATCTGATGATCGAGCAGGCGTTCTGAAGTCATTAGGATGATTTTGATGCTATAAAGACATCCTCACGCAGAACACACGTGGAATGCAACTGCAGCCAGTAAAGAGTGAAAGAAGAATTGATCTTTGCAGCCACTGGCAAGAGAATTGGCTTTATGAATACCTGGCACAGACGCACAACGCTATTTTTGCTTGCCATGGCTCATGAGACTACTTGTGTCAGACCAGACAGAGTCACGGAGCGACAGGATTTGGCTAGGTAATAGTGAAACTGCTGCTTTGTGGTCTGAGCAATCTTACACAAGCAGAGCAGCAGACGAGGAATAAAAAAAAAAAAACCTACCCTTTTATTTCCTG
>NW_009636377.1:0-30684 GCF_000690535.1 Cariama cristata | reverse complement strand
GGAAATAGTTATCTCTACATTTTCCACATCAAATTGGTATTGGATCTAAATCCCAAGTAATGGAGTACATAGTGCGACAACAGCACTTTCTTAAAAGCTGAGATTAATGCAGGCATATAAAAATTTAAAACCAGTTCAAAATATTCTTAACAAACCTTTCACTATTTTGCTGAATTTTGTAGGGGTTTTTTTTTGTTTTCCTTTTTTCCCCTTAAAAAAGAAAAAGGCAGTAAGGCTTCTCATATTAGCTTTTGGGAAAAGCATTTATGGGATTCAATGTTTGCAGTCCAGTGTGAAGTTTTGAATAGAGCCAACATTAACCTGATAAAAGTGTGACTAATTCATGGATTATTTAAATAGCATGCACAATATTACACAGACACCACTCAGATTTCTAGTGCTAAAGACTTCTCCATGTTCTTTCAGTAAATTCCTGCTTTTAGAGGGACAGAGATTAATATTTTGTAACCAATCTGGAATGGAATGGTTTACAACGTTTAATTTCAAAAACATTACTAGTTTTGTGTGTGTTTACATATTTATAGGGCTAAAGATTCAACCATATGCAAAAATTTAAGTTTATGTGTCCCAAAATTTGTAGTACATTACACATCACCTGTCACTTCTCCACACCTGTTATTTCTGAAAACTTTTCTTGGTTCTAACCATGTTGAAAGGTTTGCCTTCAAAACCATCAGCTAAGCCCCAAGTTTTGTTGTTACAGCATTTTCCATAAAAATATTTTATATACATACATGTATATGCTTTTTGTTTTATACACACACACACATACATGCACATACTCCCCTCAAGGAAAAAAAATCCAGGCCTTGTTTTATTACCTTTTTGTCCCAAAAAAGGTAATGGATTTTTATTTTTTTTCAGGATAGTTATGCTTCAGAACGTCTCTTGTTTTACTTTCTGTTGGGTGTCAGCTTCAAAACTAATCTGCATTTCTCAAGCTCCACCATAGTCAGGCAACTGCATCAGTGCCTCTTGATGTACCTACAATCAAGATAAGACATAGTGCATAAAAGTAAAGTAGCAAGGTCTGCTAATGTTACCAGTTTCAGGGACTTTCAGTATTTGCAGACTACTATCCTCAATTTTTTTATTTGTCCAAGCTATTTTACATTGCAAGAGCACTCCATCAAGCACAGTTTCTTAATTTCCCATTATTTTCAGCATTTAAGAAGAACACTTTACAGAACATGTCCAATAGCTTCTTCTACAAAGAGTCGATTTTAAAAAATATAAACTTCGCTGACAATAAAAACATAGGAACACAAAAATATGATTTTTAACACAAGCTCATGGGCCACAGAATATACATGTTATAAGTTAAGCATGTTATTAATTAAACCAACAGTTTAAAGTGAACGTGTGGGACAGAAATTTATATCTCTGCAAGTTTCAAATTTTACTTCTAAGCCAGAAAAGATGTTAGGGCTGGAAATGGAACTCCATCAGCCACTAGTTACATGATCCTGGGGACCGTTCAACAAGCTCTACCCAAAGAAATAATATGTAAAGTAAACTATCACCATTATTAAAGGGTAAACAGCAAAGATTGATGAAGCAATTTGCCAGATAGCTTAGAAAAATACCTCTCATGGGAAAATTTGTGCTGCCGACTGATCTTGTATCCCATGTGTACCCTAGAATGTTTTACAAGTTAGATATAATTTATTGCTGTCTTGCATACATCCTATCTGAGGGTTTCTAAGCAAGATCAGCCCTAAATGTAAAAACCAGAATTATTCAGGCAGTCTCCTCATATTGCTCAAGCAACCACTTTTATAGCCTGACAGGACCACCTGTGTGAGCTTAACTTTTAGTAATAAAACTAGCATTAAAAAAACACAGGGAAAGAAAGATAGGAAACACGGACAGGGGACAAGACAGACACAGGAGGGAAGATAAGAATCCTACAATTAATTCTGTAGATGGAAACACATCGTCCAATTTGTAATCAGGTCTCAATGGTTTCTCATCAGTAAAGGCCCAAGGCTTAACAGTTTCAGGACTCTGATCATACTGTAAAGCCTATTGATTTAGAAAAGGTAATAATAATGCCAACAAGAAGCATTAAACATAACAGTTCAGTGTATTCAACTTCCTGCAGAGAAAAAGAAACTCATTTCATACATAACATCAGACCTTTTAAGATCTGAAGGCGTTCTGAACGGTTTCTTCACTCACTGCCTAAACTTGTAGGGTAGACATGATCTTACAGAGCACAGCACACACGAGATATCTTCTAGATACACGGATATAAAACATGATCACAATTTACCAGTTTAGCAATTAAATGTTAAGACTGATCCTACAAGCTCTTAGTCAGCCATTTCATTGGGATTGACTCCATAGGCTGTGAACGATCCCACTACCCATGTAAAGTTGTATGCAAAAGATCAGAGGCTTGATTCTGCCTAAATATGCATGCCCAACAGGGTCTCATTCCCGTTTTATTATAGAGGAGAACAAAGGCTGAATGGAATAGTGCTTCACATGCAGGGAACAACATTTACCCTTCTCTTGTGTCAACGCAATATTTTAGCACTGACAGCACATCTTTGATGATAAACTAAAAGGCTTTTCAATTTTACATCTCTCTCTTTTTATCTCTCTGGTTGAACATCTCCTCAATTTAAAGTAAGAGAATTGTCCTTTTATGGTATGATACAATGGGTTTGTGTAAGAGATGGCTTCCATGAGAACTTGGCTATAATGGCCTTCAACAAGTTGCTTCGACGAAAATCCAATTTTTCATATACTTGTCATGCAATTAGAGTTTTGTGGTCACTGAAGATCTACATGTTTATCCACACTCCAGACAAAACAGACCAAACAAGACAACAATATTGGTACAGGCTTGTATGTCAAAAAAAAGAAAAAAAACATGTAGAAGTATCTTAGAAGTCAATGATATTTACATCAAGGCAAACTGGACAATCTGAAAGCAACAGCTGGAAGCTGGAGTTACACACCACTTTTACCAGAAGTTGCTACTCTTATTTATATATACACTGAGCTTTCAACATTTCTGGCAACTAATTTCAGCTTTAAATTGGGATAACACCGTGACAGTCAGCCCCAAGCCTGAGTTCAACTGAACTGGGTGCGTTTCTAACATCACATTGACTACAGAATCAAAATCTCAAAAGCCTCAATCAGAACCGTTTACTTTCTTTCCACTTGGGTAAGGTCAAAAATGCTTTTTTTGCAAAATGAAAATAGATCACCACAAAAGGTATCAAGTCACAGCTTCCAGAACATGTACTCCAGCTGGTACGCATATTGAAGTTGATATGGTATAACGCTGTTTATCTACATTTACATTTGTGAGTGTACAAGACTCACATATTATATTACAATATGTTCATACAACAGAAAAACAAAACTACATTTGTTGCTTTATCTCCACTAGATGTCTGAACAAGAGGAGGACTTCATTATTTTACATTCAAATTTATAATGTCCCTTAAAAGGTATCACATGCATCCTAATATTAAGTACAGAATTATTGTTTTGTACTCTCATAGCAGCATCCAAACCGTTATAAATACACTTACTGCACTTCATAGATTTATTTTGCTCATGTGTTTCTAGAAACCAAAGCTGTATCAAATTCTCTTGCAAATTTGATTAATTCTTGAGCCAAATACTGAATCTCTGAAGGTAGTAAAAAAAATTTTAAGCGTTAAGTAGTGTTTATATTTATTACCTGTTGCACAGGCAAAATTCTCTGAAGTTTTGTACTTTAGCTTTGCTCTTAATAAAGCATAAAGGATCAGCTGTAAAACAGATTTCTGGAAATCTCCCAGTCAATGGGCCTCAGGTTACAGTTCACTGTAGGCTTTATTCAAACAAGAGGAGAAAAAAAAAAAAAAAAAAGGCTAGGGGGAAGAGAAATAATGGCAAAATGAGGAATTCAAGAAGTTGAATTGACTGACCATGTCTGACTAGAGTACAGTTATTTTCTTAAGTTTGTATTTACCAAGTGGAATAAGATGATAAAAAAACGCAGCCCATCAACAGCAATACTTACTCTCCATCTACTGATACTGAAATGTGATTTATCAAAGTCTAAAATTTTAAACACAATAAACCCTACTGTATATTTTCACAAGCTCCTTGAAAACCAAGATCTTAAAGCCATGTTGCACAGATCTGCACTTTTTATTTCCTCAGTACAGACCATTCTTTCAACAGATTTGCATTCACTTACAGAGCAATATAAATAAAATATGTAGATTTTTGTTTTACCCAAGTGTGTGTGTTTTGGTGTTTTGGTTTTAGTTTCTTTTTTAAAAAAGGAGACAATTATCAATTTTTAGAAGAATGACACAAAAATCAGAATTTCACAGTATGAAAATATACGAGGAAAGTAACAACAACAACAAAAAAATCCCATGGGCACTGCCATACCTAAGTATTCAGTACATGGTTTCCAAGTGACTCTGGAAACCTGCATTAGGCTCCTGGAAAGAAAAATGGGATTTAAACAATAACAACAAAAAACCACACCCCCTCCAGTTCAAATCAGTATGTGTACCATGGAAAGACTTAAAGCAGACTTGAGAAAATAAAACACTATGGCTAGGCAAGATGTGCTTTTTTGGTGGTTTTTTTTTTTTGTGGTTTAGTTTTGTTTTGAAAGAAGTCCTTCTTCTTTCAAAGGCCTAAGTGCTCCTCTCAAAGCTGATCTACTCCGATGCATAAGTCAGTCTCCTTCTGAAGGTCCTAAGGCACTCATTTCTTTTAAAAACAAACAGAAAGGAAAAGAAACAGGTAATTCTGCTACTGTGCTTCTTAAGCAACAGTCTCGTAACTTAACAAACACCAGGACTATTTAAGCCTTGGTTCAATTCCACTGAGAGATGTGTTCAGATTCATCAAATGATATACTCCTGGAAGGATCCTTAAAGGCCACACCACAGTTTTTCTCCAGGAATGTCAGACACAAGGTTTGAAATCCCTCAGAAAAAGGAAAAAGCCTGTGCCTCTCCCATCATGAGCTAAACTTGAGGAAAGAAAAGCAGATTTCCTTACCACAAGCAAGAGGCACCGCCATTGTTTTGTAGGGAGTGTATTTATGTAAATGTGCATAAAGTACAGTCTGATTCCCAATTAAAGCCCAGCTGGGAAGTTCAGCAGAAGAATGTCATCTGCATTTGGAGACAGCTCACATGATGACAAAGCATCACATCAGCTTGCCAGGAGCGAAGTATTTCTGGATACACACAAGAGCCGAGCTTTTCGGGTAGTCAGCAACTGCTAATAGGAAGCATATCAAGAGATACTAGCGCTTTCTAGGGTTAGGTTATATCTCAGGAGGCAAACACAGGACAGTCATTTGATGATGGTGAAGATGATATTTGAAAATGACCTTGAGTACCTAGTCCAGAATTGCAGGAGAAAAACCCTGGGAAAACTGGAGATTGAAGTAGACTTCCAAACCAAGGTCAAATGCCTTAAATACAACAAAACCTCACCTTTTCTCATGCCCATTCTGTGCATTGTATGCACTTTAACAAAGAAAGACCAAGAAAATGCCTCCATCAATTACTGCAACTTTGAGTTATGTCAGTTCATAAATATTCTTCTGTTTCATTACAATTTTAATAAATTAATAATTTTAGCCCTGAACTTGAGCAGTAACTGTGGATACTATTACAAATATAAAATTGGCAATAAAATCTACTTTAGTTGAGTCTAGCTTGCTAATACCCAAACTCAGTGTCACATTCCCCACCTCACCAGTTGAAACAGCACTTCAATTTTCCTATCCAAAAGCTTCGAAATCCTATTTTCATACCATTTTTCTGTATCCTATTAAAAAAAAAAATCCAAAACCACCAAAAAGGCCCACTCACACCACAAAACCAAAACCCAACCACTATCTGCTGGGAATGTAAGAGAGGTTGACTCTAAACAGACAAAATTGAAAGGAGTTGTGAAAGCAAAGGATGCAAGAGCTCCATAGTTCTGACCTTTAGAACGACCCAGCTTTTCAGCAAACATGAATTCTTTTCTATTGGAGGTGAAATGGCAAATATTTCCTGTTATTAAAGAAAGTTTTGAATTACCTTCTCCTCACTCAAATGCAAGACTTCTGATAACTAACCACAATGACAATAAAAGGACTGTTAACACTACCCTGAAGCTGTACTAAAAAGCAGATCACATTGCTGTTGGAAAGAACAATAAAAGTGCACATATGGTCATCACAAAAATCGCATTAAGCTTTTTTGATGGTGCAAACAATTTCAGGGCTCTGACAGCTAAGAATTATTCCTCTCCCAATTTCAGGTAAAAAAAAACACCACCATGCAACATAAAAACTAATGACCTGCTGCTTTAAAGGTGAAGAGATCTGAAAATAAAGACTGAACTTTAACCCTTTGATACCACCACAACCACAGCATCCACAAATATCCCAGGGTTACAAATACAGCCTTCCTGTCAGCTTAGGTTGGAAAGAGCCACTGGCATTTTTAACAAGGCTTTGAATCACAGAAAGGTTTTGTCTTTGGAGCTTTTCATTGATGATTCCACAACTGCAGAGTTTTGTTCCTTTATTCTCTATATACCATGTTTTCAGCTTCAGTGGTAACAGAGGATGCCATCTGCCTCATTATGACTCAAAGCAAGAGGTGGCCTTTGAGTAACCAAACACACTTTTGTGTGGTTCAGAGCAACAACTGATGTTACATGCAGATGGACCATAAAAATGCACAGATAAGATGTAAAAACAAAAGGGCTCTCCAGTTTAATAAACAATCTGATACCTTGTACAGGTTCAAATTACTATTTTGTAGCCTCAATTTGCGATGTACTTGACCATGCAGGCATAATGCATGTTTCTATTTCAAAACACCTTATTATAACAAATCTTTACATTTTAAACATCACTACTCAATGGCTCAGAAGAAATAGGTCAAGATAACTCAACACTTTGACCCTGACCTAGCCAAGCACCTGAGCAACAGCTGAACTTTTAGCAAAGTCCCTCTGAAAAGCTTCCAGGATCAAAGTGCTCCCTATATCTAACACAAGAGAATCACCTCCTATCTAGTAAGTCATGGATGTGATTCTCACCTACAAACATTAATTAGCTCCATGATACTGTGTATGGCTAACTGGGGAGCAAGTTTAGTATGCAGTCACAGGAAAGAGAGATCAGTAAGACCTTTGAGAAGTCACCTAGGTCATCCTCCTGCCCTGAGCAATGAGATCATTAACCAACATCAACTACAAAATCACATAGAAGAGAAAATAACTCATATAATGGTCTACCAACAACAATTGTAAAAGGTTAGAAATGGAAAAACAGTACAAAAGGTAATTAATCTGATACAAGGAGGCAGGAGAAACAAAAAATAAAGAAAAAAGGAAAATAGCAAAATAGCGTCCTGGTTTGTTGAGTGAGACTTCACAGAAGATACATTTTAGTCTAACGTAAAAAAAAAGACAACTTTAACTCAAAAATTTGCAGATTAGTTATTTGTAACTCCAGATAATTACACATGGCGTGCCCTGTGAATCAAGAGATAATTAAACACATTAAGTGACAGCAATTGAGTTCTAAGAATACACTTGATCCCCTTGAGGTCCAATTTTCTCTGTTTTAATCCTGCTCACTTATTTCCACTTAAGTAATAGCTTTGCTTGCCTCTGGCTGAGCAAAGTTCAGGATTACACCACTAATTAACTAGTGGCACTGGGATTTCTAGGCCTACACAAAGTAATGAAGAGCTAAGTTGAGAAAGTGCCCTAGAAAATCTATTATGCCACTGATTTTTACTTCTTCGGAACAGGAATTACTATATTGGCTCATCTTAAGGCAAGAGATGATCACATAACTGTTTTCTCACTTACAAAACTTTCTTGACTTCCACACATACAAGTTAGGCAAGAATATGAGTTACCAACTCCTTCATAAACAAGACAGGGCAAGCAGCAGGTGAAAGTTCACCTGAAAGTAAAGCATCAATAGTATACATTTGCCAAATTCATTCTTCTTGTGTGTCATATCATCACTTCTCTGCCCCCTCCTTTTTTTTTCCTCCCTGTTCAATAAATCCCTAGTGACATTAATTTTACAAAAAAGTTAATTTTACAGCCAATTCTTTATTCCTTGTTAAGAAAAAAAACCTACAGTACCACAAAACTTAAGTTTTGCCTGTGCAAGAACTAATAAATACAAGTACTACCTAACTCTTGAGAATTGTTTTACTACATATTTTCAAAGATTACATAAACATTGGTTAATGCAAGAACGTGACCTTGGATAGAAAGCTCCCTATATTATGAAAGTATCTGCAAGGTAATCTTAGCTCTTGTCTGAATTCCTACTTGTACTGACTGCTTCAGAGAACTTACACACATGCCCCCCTAAAATTTTAAGCCAAATCCTTTATGGACGTCTCCACTGGCTGCAAATTTAGACTTCTGTGATCTAAACTGAAGAATGCACCAATTCTGCCTTTGCAGAACGATACGACCAAAGGCAGCCTAAGTGAAAGGGAACTGGCTATCACATACAATTCATCCTTTCCAAGTAGAAAAAAAGCCAGCTTCCCAAACACTAAGCTTATCTTCAATTGTAACTGAGTATGTAAAACACATTAAAGCACTATAATTCAAAATACATTCTTGTCATTTATAATGACACATACTCTTATTACAATGTCCAGCTTGCTGTGATTTTATTCTGACCTAATTAAACAGTCCAGAAATTGAAAAACACTTTAATGACAAGTCTCACATATTTCAGTGCAATGCACCTTTGGGAAACTAAGTGAAAATTTTGAAACCTATCCTTTTTAGTAATCAGCAAGTGATTATTCTTCTTCCTGTAGGCATTCTTCTTTTTCAGCAAGTATTAAAGGTTTTTTTGCTTAATCTGAAGACAGCAAACAACTGGTTCAAAGAAAAGCTATTTAAAACCTTTCAGTATAAAAACCAAAGAGGAGTACTGTGTGCATCACAGCATAAGTACTGAAAACTTTATCTTTTTTAATAGCTAAAAAAGCTATAGCTCTTGTCATGTATTTCAAGTGTTTCAAATTGTCCAACTTCTGATTATTTGCAGTCTTCAAAGTGCTGATGATCAGAAGTGATACAGTCAGTGGAAAATTAAACCCCACTTGCACACATATTTTGTACTGCACACTACGGTTTCCCTAAAACAGTTCACCATTTCACGCAAAAGAAAGATAACAGACTTATTATGCTTTCTGCAGCTAAATTGCTCCATAAGTAAACTACTGCATTTGTGCCTTCCGGGTTACTCAAGACAACAGTACTTTTTAATAGCAGTGATATTTAAGTGTTCTACATCCATCTTACAGGGTTGGAGATCAGTCAAATTGAGTCAGAAATTTCTTTGATACGTGAAATAATAGACCTGAGAATAGCTATTTTTTACATATTTTCATACCTAGGTGGGGTTTTGTCTTTTTTTTTTTTAAAAAAAAAAAAAACACAAAATCAATTATTCTAGGAATATTTTTGCTAGAGTATATGGATCCAGTATGATCATCTGACACTGAATATCCAGAAAGAGTTCTGGATACGTTCTGGATATCCTAATAAGTTATTATCAACTGAATCTCTCTTGATAAACAGACATTTTGAAAAGAAGAAACATAGTCATGAGAGCTTGATCTAAGTGTTATTTTTAGAAGTAATGCTGAATGAGGCAATTCAGCTTAGCAAGAACATCAACTTCAAAACCTGTTTGTTTATCCTAAAGTATATTTCTACTAGAAAAAGAGAAAAATTACTTTTTTCATCTTTAATCCCCCAAACTTCTTTATTTAAATCAAGTTTACAAAGTTATTATCTGTAAGTTTCTGAACTGCATACTTGGAAACGTGTAGTTCTCTGGGTAGCTCACAGACAGAGGGAAACACCCCTTCCTGACCATAAAAGGTCCGAGTGCATGTTCTCAAGCGGAAAATGTGTGGGATCCTATTTACAAATGTATAAATACATGCCATTCCTTTGCGCTCACAGGCACAGTTGAAAGTGAGCCAGAAAAGGAAGTACTAGCAACTTGATCTGAGATTTCTATTACATTTCACCTAGCATGGTATCACTTCAGCCTATATTTTCATAAAAGTCTAATTATTTTAGTGAATAAAGCCACATAATATTCTCCATATAAAGAAAAAGATGAATTGTATTTATAAGCATTTTTCAGTTTGTCCATCAAACATCCATTTCTCTTCTTTCCTCCCCCAATACCTTCAGCCCTTCCTAAGCCAGATGAGGATCAGTGGTCAGCAGCGTGCCACTGCCATCATCCTCAAGGACACCGGTCCCTGCTGTTATCGCTGCCCACGAAGAACCAGGCTTGGATCACTACAACGTGATGACCCTTAGCAGGGTCATCCAATACTACTGAAGATAAAGAAAAAATTTCAGGAGAGCATGCATTAGGCTGTTCACGACTGCAGAATTCATTCTTCCTCATGGAATACATTAAAGAAAACAAACAAACAAACAAAACAAGACAACTAATAGTTCAATTGCTAGGCTATCCTGAAACATAGAGGGCAATCTTGAAAATAATTTCTTGTAAGTCATCTCAAACACAAAAATGCTTACCAAATAACTTCTCAGGGTAAATTTAAAGCTGACTCTCAACTCTACAATTTAAACATAAAAGTGCCATGTCATCAACATTAACTCTAAAATTGCAGAATTTAAAAATACAACAGAAAACAAGTAGCTGCTACTATCTAGTGCTTATCATGAC
The DNA here is from genome assembly GCF_000690535.1 of Cariama cristata. Taxonomy (NCBI): domain Eukaryota; kingdom Metazoa; phylum Chordata; class Aves; order Cariamiformes; family Cariamidae; genus Cariama; species Cariama cristata. The sequence goes on along the minus strand of NW_009636377.1, from coordinate 19,913 downwards.
ACCTCTACCTGATGAGGTTACTGAGGATTATTGACTAAGTAGGCATTCCTTATTGTGTGCATAATAACCAGAACTTCAGAGCACAGAAGCCATCAGAGGTACACAAGTTCTCTCTTTAATAGACTTTTCTAAGAACAAATATTTTTTTATTTTGGTTGCAGTCAAAAAACACATTCCTAAATGCAGAATGGCATCTAAACGCTGACTCAAGAGAAACTAGAATGATACAGTCAGGTGACGCAGCTGGTACTCTGAAGGATATGTTTTTCTTCATTTAAAAATAACCAAGAAACTCTAGAAAATACTCTGTTTAAAAAGGAGGGGGTAGGGGAAATCAACCACTATCATACACAAGGTAGACAAAGATACAGGGTTACCTGTGAAACTCACCGGTAAACTTTCTTACAAACAAAATTCAAGTCAGAAAGAGGGCAAGGAAAAGGATGGGAGACTAGTAACTCCTTTGCAAGACCTAAGGATTATGGGCTACACTGAAGAACCTGCTTACTTCTAGGGCAGGTTCCCCTTCAACTGGGGAGCTAAAATAATTGGCAAGGACAATTTAGTGTCATGATGCTCAGACAAACATCTCCAGATCTAATGCAAAACAAACTTTCCTACACATACATGTCCTTCCCTCACATGAATAGCAAATGGGATCACAGTTTTCATAGCCTCTGTGTCGCCTTCAGAAATCTGTGATTTGCTGATGACAATACTGAAAAGAGCTCTTCATATAAACTCAGTAATCAGACCTGTTCCTTTTGCATGCTGGCAAGGCAGAAGAGAAGTCTCTGCTCCTCTTAGGCAGAAGCCTAATGGAGCAGTAGATTCTGGTCCTGAAGGTTTACAAACAAAAAAAAAGTCTACGGGAAGAAAACCAAGTCCAAAACAAACAGAACACCAATTGACACCACAACCTAGTGCTCAGGAAAGAACACTTAAGAAAGTTTACTTCCCATTTTTACAGCCACCACCTGAATGACATCTTTTACCCATATTAACAATGACATACTTGAAGCAGAACATCAAAACAGCTTGCTCCTGTGAAATTTATGGTTTCATCTCACTGCGGTTCCCATCACCTCAATATTAAGAACCTGTGGCAAAAGCACAGAGAACCAGAGAAAACACTAGCACTGTATAAATCCATGGTGTACTCATATCTTAAATACTGCTTGCCAATACTTTTTGATACTTGGAATACCAGAAGATACATGCTTTATATGCATTTTTTTTCATATCTCCTATACCCACACACATAGGTATGCGCATATTTACTATAGACATATGCACAAACACTATACAGGAGAACAACGTGGCAGATCCAAAGCCTGGAGCAGCTTTCAGGTAAGGCTCCACTATAGCAGGTCAAATCTAAAAATCATAGGCAAAACCAAAGAATTAGATGATATTGAATAAAATGATCCAATAGTGCATGTAAAGCAATCAAAAGAAGATATTTATCTGTTTATCTGAAACTTTCGCATCACTAGAAACTGTAGATAACAAGAGTTTCAAATTTTCAAAAAGCTGTTGTGCTACCAAACCCCGAAATTCTGCCTGAACCTTAAAAAATTTCTGACTACTAAAATGCTCAAAGGCAGGAGAACAGGTCAGGGAATCATCGTTATGTTCCTTAATGCGTACTGTCAGACACAACCTGTTGAGCTAACTAGACCTTTCATTTGGCCTGGAATGGCTGCTATTACCTTCTAGACACTTCTTAGGGAGTTGCCTTGGCACAACGGCCACATTACTAGTGCTTTCTTTTAATCTACAGTATTGTAGATCACAGCATTATACTTAACCTTATCTCTTCCTTTTGGCCTCATTACTATTGATGATATTCAAAATGCACATATTATTCCATATCTTTAATTACTTCTCCTTGCCTACCTTTAATAAAATTGTTTCATCTCAAATACAAAGCACTTCTCTGAGTACAATCAAGAATATTTTTCTTGAATTCTCCTCAGCATAATATTTAATAAGGTAATTAACACTAAGTTTTACATCTTTAAAATTTTCCAGATTTAGAAGGTAATTTGGTAATCCTTAACTGAATTTTTCTTGGTAAACAGGAGTCACGTCTGAGGAAGCTCTGTAATTGTTCTGCCCGTAACTCTGATCTGTTTCCCTTCTCTTTCTTAAAGATTTCAGCTGTGCTTTCAAACCCCAGTGCCACAACTGCTACAGCTTCTCTTCCTACGATTTTCACAAGTTAAAAATGAAACGTAATAAACGGACATCAGACATTTGGTCACATCTTTCATGTAAAGATCCCAAACAATACTAAAATATATGCATAAGACTGGGCAACAGAATGGCAATTACATTCTTGCAGATCCAGATGGGGGATAAACAACTCAAAAAGTAGTTAATTAGTGGCTGCTCTAAACTGAAGGCATTATCATAGAGCAAATAACTAAATGTTTAGGAAGTTATGGGGACCAAGAGCAATTCTCCAATTTGAATTTGGTCAAAGCAGTGTGTTATTCCTGCAGCAAGTGATAGGTGATCTCAGTCACCATCTCAACTCTCAAACATGAGTAATGGGAGGAAGGAAAAAAACAGAACAAAACAACCAGCAAAAAATGCACAAACAATTACTGGAGCACCATCATGTCACACTCAGTATCAATACAGATGGAAGACTACCACACCGTCTCCAAATCCTCTTCATCTAACACTTTATGTTTCTTTGGAAGCCTCCTCAAGTAGCAGCTAAACCTAATTTCAAGTAAATTACAAGAACAGAACAGGACAAATAGCCAGACCTTGTGCTTTCCATTGTTTATGCTTTATTACTACATGAACGATGCCATGATATTAAGAAATATAACTGACAGACTGTACTGACAGACTGCCATTAAGTGAAGTCCCTGGCAATATTTTTGCATCAAGGAAGCAATAAAAAGGTCTTCATGATCCTGGAAGATTTCTGCAGGTACTTCAAGAAGGTTGTTAACACTGTCTAAAGCCTAATACATAGCTACAGCTTGAAAAGTTATAAAACAATCATTAGCGGTGGCATTATCACCATTAGGTAACCCTTTGCAGTTAGATTAAGATGTCAAAATTTTAAAGTGAGGTCTTTGAGTAATTCATGTGTTTGAGAAAGCTATGGAAAGAAACTAGAATCATGCCAAGCCTGAGAAATTAACTACGTAGAAATATTTTTTCATTGTAAGAAAGATGATGAGGTATCTGAAGGTATTTAGAGAGTTATTTTCTGGACACAATCTCTTTGAATGTAATACTGCTTATTTGAACTGCCATTTGTAAATAGATGTTTGAAGAAGGAAAAAAAACGTACCCAGAACCAATGAACCAGGCACTCTTTTTATAAAGGAAGAAAATTCAGGAAAGCTGAATTGCATGCAGAAGAATTCAGTTCTGGAAGGGAAGGAAATTCCAGAGCAGCAAGAATTCAAAGACAAGGGCGCCCATCTTAGAAGCAAAACACAAACATAATTGTCAGAGAACGAAAGCAGATTCTTTGAGTTGGATCTTGTTTGCTTACAGACATTCTTAAATTTTGCATAGTATTATTACTTTTGCCTTGCTTCTGTAATTTCTTTTTCAAGACAGTATTTATGGAACCGCAGAAGACAGCATCTCAGTAGCATCTCTTCCTACACTGCAGAGAATGTACCTATTTACATTACCTAGGTGAAAAACCACCAATATATTTCATGGAAAAGATATGGAGAAAAATTATTTGCCAAGCAGGGCAACCATTCGATTGGATGCCTTTTTTTAAGATCATGTTCTAGTTTTGATCTGATCATTGTAACCCTTTTTTAACAAGTTTCCCTATGGAGTTTCTCTACTGTTTGCTACAAAAGGTAGCAGTAACATAAACAAGTTGGTCCTTTGAGCTAATGTTTCCATTATGTTTACAGAGTGTTCCTTGTAATCCAGCGATCTTGAAAAGAAGGACTGATTTGGGTTTGGTTGGGTCGTTTGGATTTTTTTATTCAGTTTTCAGGAGCTGAATCACAGACCACTCCAGCTATGTGCAAGATCATTCCCTCCAACCCTTCTCTAACTGTGACAGAGAGCAGATGCTAGCTGAGCACTCACATCTTGACCATTAGAACTTTTATTTCTGCAAAAGGTGATTCCAGGGGCTCAGGGCTGTTCACAGGCAGAGAAATTACCAGAGCTCCTCTTCTTGCTGCTTTCCCCACCCACATGTAAATACATATCTAACCATTTCTGACCAAAATCTTTTTGGCAGGTGCAAGCTGCTGACCTTTCTACTCAAAAATCAATGCTGTAACCGCTGTCTGGATCACACCCTTTTCCCTTAGGGTTCAGTTTATTCAAAAAACCCAAAACCCACACACGCAAAAAAACTCAAAAACACAGAATTCATTAAGGCTAAAGCCACTGTTTTTCCAACAGCCACAAATTGGTTCCCCTTGCATTTCTTTTACTTAATTTTCCTTCTCCCATCATCTTACCACAGGAACGCACTTGTTTTCCACTACTCTCTCTTTAACCAAACCACCCACTGACTTTTATAGTCATTTGGTACATCACAACCAGGAGACAGCTTTCAATCACAAATGAAGTCAGGCTCAAATTGGCCCTTCTTTAGAGAGATCATAATTTAAAACTTTCTGTTAGATATTCTTGTTATTGCTGGAGGGGGGGGAAAAGTATGGGGTGTTTTTTTGTGTTTTTAAGATACAATACAAGGAGTTAGACCAACTGGCTGCCTATGAATCTAGAAATTCTAGTGTACTGTGCCTGTCAGGATACCAATGCAAAGGATACTCAATGTTCCCTTTGACAAAACAACTCCTGCTCAAATTTTCAGTAAGTAATTAGTTTGGTTTACCTTCTCAGGAGCTTCTCTGCGCCCCACAAATAGCAATTATTTATTTCCATGAAGACTGCCTCCCCATGATTTATAAACATAGGCACTCTTTACTATAAACACAACTCTTGAAAGAGGGCTTAACATTATGTTCCTCCTATTTTATTCTTTTTTAAGTACACACAGAAAAAAAAAATAATGCTTACCAGTATGATGTAAACATAAGCTTTAAGCAGAGCTCGTCGACCCATACAAATAATTAAAAGTTAAGGGAAAGAAAGAAAAAGAGGTCTTGGTAGCAATCTTGTTTCTCCTCAGAAATGTTTCAGGCATTATGAAATCATTCTTTCCAAAAGTGCCAGGAATAAAACAAAAAAATATGGTTGCACTGAATCTATCTTGGCACCAAGGTGCCATTGCACAGTTTTTTACGCTCTCCCCTCTTGCTTTAACGACCAATTTCCTAGTGACAACTTTAGCATGTGCCAGAACAGAAAGTACACTGAGAGTTTTCAGAGACATATATGATTTTTTTCATGGCCATTAAGTTTCACTTTTTTAATTACTCTGATCTTGATTTTTTAAAAGAATTATCATTTGCTCTCAATTAAAGTAATGAAAGTTACTGGTGCCAATTTCCTAGTGACAACTTTAGCATGTGCCAGAACAGAAAGTACACTGAGAGTTTTCAGAGACATATATGATTTTTTTCATGGCCATTAAGTTTCACTTTTTTAATTACTTTGATCTTGATTTTTAAAAGAATTATCATTTGCTCTCGATTAAAGTAATGAAAATTACTGGTGCAAAGCCATCTCTTAGCCCCACAAAAGACAGGCAATTCGAAAGGCCATGACTGACATTTTGATTTTGGTGGACAAGGAGAAAACAGAGAAAAAACAGAGATTGTTTATGTTGAGAATCCAATACTGATAAGAAGCCTAAAAATCTGCTACTTTTATCTGTACTTCATCAGACATATAAATGCTTACATAACATTGAAGAATGTTCTAGCATGAAAAACTATCGCAACTGAAAGTATTGGTTTCTCTCTTCGCTCCCTGGCTATGATCTCTGATTAACATGAAGTGAGAAAGAAAATGGCACAGTGTTCATGTCTTTCTCTGAAAAAGTAAATCTCCACTCACATTGACCATTATGGGCTAATAACACAAATACAAAGCCAATGACTTCCCAATATTGCTTTGTAACAAGCCAGCCTCAGGACATGGTTAATGAAGCATTAGAAGCTTGCCTACCAGAAGTTTAGTCGAATGACAATAAAGACCTACCTGTACAAACAACCACCACCACCATCATGCACATCCTGTATTTGAGGAACAGCACCTCAAAAAGAGCTCTCATTCACGCTCTAAAAGGATAAACCAAGCCAGTATATTACAGTATTTATGAAAACTAGATTGCAGTCTTTGCTGTTTACAGTTTCATGGCTCAATTTGTACAGTGAAAAATCTTCCAAACACCCTTTTTCAATACCTTTACATGATGTAAAAATCAGGTGATCTCTATCTAGCAGACTTATAAAATAAGATACTTGTGCACAACAGTATGAAAAAAAAATTTAACCACATTTGGTAAGCATGAAAGAAGAGTTACTGTGCTGGAGCCCTTTTATTCAGTCTTCTACTACAGAAAGAAAAAAAGACACACAGAAAGACAGTTTCTATGCAGTGTGCTTCACTGCTAACATCTTTTTTTTTTCCTATAGATGGCTTTCAACACTGATTTCCTTTTCACATTCCTGTCTTTACCTCTCAACATATACCACTTCTCTATGTTATAATATATCCAACATTGTTCAACCATTCTGCCAACTGTGGAAAAGACTATTTCTCCCTTAGCATAAAGGCAGAAGCATTTTTTGGTTACAGTACTTATCACATTATTTTTAAATTCTTATCAGCAGCACAGATCTCCATATCTGTCCATCAATATTTTACTGTAAATGGGGTAGAAGTCCTGTTGTTCTACATACAGCTTGGATTTCTTAGCTTAGGAAAGGCACTGAATGAAAAAGAACTATAAAAGAAAATAATGCTCAAAATATGAAAGTTTGATTAGGCCTTACCTTTCAAATACTGCTTTCCATAAATAAACTTTATCACACTTCAATCATTATTAATTTTTTTTTTTCAAATAAGAAAGCAATTCACATGCAGTAAATGATTTTTATAGCTAGACAGGCACAACACCATAGCAAATGTGAATACAATTGCTGAACTTAATTTCACATTTTATGAACGTAATCAAAAGTCTGAAAAAGAAGTCATCTTGCTAGATGTTTCTTTTTTCCAAGCTTTGAATTAATGACAACAGCTTGATCTTGCAGACGTGCATCATGTTAATTTTTCCTAGTAACTAAATCCAATCACTTCTCAACTCCACTGGGATTCCTTATACATGGTGAAAAATTTTGGGGTACTTTAGTGAATAGCTCCTCAATATACCTTTGCATCTTTTACACCTACCCAAAGTACCGTCAGTGAGGATGTTTAGGGATTAGAGCTAGTCAGCTAGTAACACACTATTTATATAGAAGTAGTCATACTGAAAGGAACAGTAAATACAATAAATGGCTAGTACACAGAATCGCATGCATTATAGCAAGCAGCAAGTTTAGAACTGCCTTTATATTAAGGATTTGACTAAAGCAGGGGCACGAGTTAACCAAATGCAATCTATTACCACAAATATTAAGTACTTTACAAAATGTCTTTTAGGGTAGACTTCAAGCTTCAAAGCAATGAATATCCTGAAAAATTATGATAGAAAGGAGCGAATATAACTGAAAAAACAGCTATCTGTAACTAAAAACTAACATCATTATATTGTAGCTGTCCCTGAAGTCTTAAGCCAGCCAAGGAAATGCAGTAGAGACAATAATAAAAAATAAATTAAAGAAAAAAAAAAAGGGGGGGGGGGGGTTGCTGCAACTCATTTATAAAACCATTCACTTAAAAAAAAACCCAACAAAACCAAAACCATATTCCAGAATTGTCTTCTAAGATCCTGAAATACGGCTGGGGTGACAGGACTCAGAAATCAATAGCTACCCTATTCTGTATTCAGTAGCAACATCTGGGTGCACATGCACATTCCAAAACCAGATGGTGTGAACCAGCTGCAGTCACACAGATGAGACATTATCCTGCTGCGGAGCGGATCGGCCACATCCAAGCTGCATGCTGGGCTATGATCCACATGTTCAACAGCTCCTATTGCCTGGAATTAAATGAATGTAAGAACAGTTGACATGTAGAAGAGCAGGGAAGATGTCTTTCTTCCCAAACCTAAGAAAATGAAAGTGAAATGTAAATATTATTTGTCAGGTTACCTAGCATTAGTTGATCTTCATATATACATACAAAATTATTATTTAAACTCTACACTGTTTGTTTCTTGAATGTTTGGGGACCTGTTTAACACACTGCTAACTCACCTTTAATTCAGTCAAAGTAGCTTTAGCTCCAATATTCACCATTGCTTGCCCAAGCCAACTCAAAACAATAGATTCTTGCTTTTAAAAAAACTACAGAGAACATATTCTCACCTGAAATGCAAATACTGAACATAAAGTTTAGCAAGTACTTCCTGAAAGTGAAAAAATGTGAACAAGTCAATCTAGTCCAAGAATATACCTCAATAAACAGAATTAGAACAAACAGACATTAAGCATCCACATACATAAAAGTGTCAGAATAAACCACATACAGGTGCACGTTACTATAAATTTGAGTAATTAAAGACCATCTATTAAGCAACTGCTGCTAGAAGTAAATGTTGTGCTGTTAAAATTGTCCATAAGAAAACTAAGCCTCCATTCTACGGTGAAATATTTTAAACTGTTTGAGACGAATCAGAACCATTAACAAGATTTGGGTTTTTTTCAATAACGAGCAAAAGAAATCAGCTTTATGCAAGGGCATTGATCCAACCGTGAAACAGTATTCTTAACAATAACATAGATTCTCAAACTTAATCTCAAAGAGAAGCTACAGATCCTGTAAAACTAATGGACGGTGTTAGATATACTACAGACTCTTTCCCTAACGTAAAGAACTAAGAAGGTCTAAATTTCGGTAATGTAACTACGTTAAAAAGCAATAACAATACGGAAATCCATCACAACTATTTCACTAGGTGTTATCACTACACATGCATCACATGTATCACATGCATCTATCACTACACACACATGGCGTGACTAATGAGGCCAGAGTTTTGTAAGATTCTCACTGACAAGGCAAGCACGTGCTTTAGAACCACGTTTCTATTTCTACTTGACAACTATACAAAACCATCTTTTCCCCCACAAGCAGTAAGATAATTTTGCAAATCAAGTAGATATTTAAGTACCAGAGCTCTCTTTACTGATACACTCACTTTACCGAGGTGTGGCACTCCTGAGGTGTCAGGTAAGATGGAAGACAATGTTAATGGTCTCTCTTGAGATGAAAGTTAATGAGCTCAAAAACTCTCTGCCAGTCCTGTTTGGACTCAGCCTAGGACATCCACTTCCCCACACACGTACTACTTCTTGCAGGTACTGAGAACAGGTATAAAATAAAGATCCTCAATGAAGAAACCAAAAAGATGGCTGTTCTCAACATCTTACACCAATCTTTATAAAAGGTCTTATAAGAATAGGTAAAGATTGTGGAAACGGTCTGCTGGCAAAGACCCTCAGCAGTCATGATACTGCTCATCACAAATTCAAGCTCCACTTCAGAAGGAGTAACTACAAGGCTGCATTAGCACTAGAGGTAAGTACTTTGTGAATTCCTATACCAGCAAGTACCACGAGAAATACAGTGAGCGCTTAGCAGAAATTTTTAGAGTATTTCAAGTTTTAGACTCTAGTCTGACTATAGATGTGCAGTGCTCCCAGGGGCTGGGTATTTTTGAATGACACAAAGAAAAAAAAAACAGGTCCAAAAGAATCCTTAAAAATATTTTAAGAAGTAGCATTTAGGTAAGGTCATATACAACAGTTTCATCTCCTTGTCTAGAAGTCATGTTTGGTTTGGAGCCGTTACTTGTTAGCTCTCAATTACAAGACTTTACTTCACTTTCAGGTCCACTACAGTTACACAAGCAACAGAAATGTTTGCAGGTACGAATCTCCCTGTGTAACAACAGATGCACTAAGTAGTAAGACATTGAAGCCTTGAGATATTAAGACAGACCACTTCCCAAAATTGTATTTTTAAAACACGAATTGCCAATAAATACAAACCTTTTACAATTGACATTGTACAATGCAACACTCATTTGAATCACTTTCTGAAGGACTTCAAGTACTGTGTAATCGCACATATAGGCTTCCCAGGTAACAACCATCATTTTCACAGGCACAGTATCAAGCATCTAAAAGATGAGTCAACAGCTCATTATTTTGTATGCACATACAAATACGCAGCTTCACTCATGTACAGTTAATTACAACTAACTCCAAACTTGCGCAGACTAAAGTTATTTTCATTCTGAAATGATCTGCAGATTTTAGTGCCTGAAGAGTCATGAAAGGTAGTTGAAGTTATATTGGTAATAGCAGAGCTGAGCAACCACATCTCACGAGAAGGAAAGCACCCCATAGTAGCTAACACCAATGCCTCTTCCCCAAACTTGAGAAAATTCTCCGTACATAAGCTTACATTTACATTGAAGCATATAAATAACCCTGCAGAACGTATTTTAACATGCAAAAGTATCAGTTATCCTCTTTTCCGTTCCACTTTTTCAGTACTCTCCAACAAACTATGAAATGTCACAAGTGACTTGTGAGTTGATGCACCACAGATACAGTGTTCAATGCTTCAATGGGATCCCACAGAAGTTTCTGTGACTAGCACAGTTTAACTTGGATCACAGTTGCTGCTGTTCTGTGCAAACCTATTTATATCAACAGAGCAGAGAGCCAAAACGGTTGCTTTGTAATTAGTTCAGGCATGTTTGAATCCAGAAGGGAAACTCTTTTCGTTTATTTTCCGCGGGAACGCTACAAAGTTCCACTACAGCTTTATAGTGTAACCATGCGGATCGAGAAAGGCCTCTCATTCACCTAGAAAAAGATCAAATTATACTAACTGAATTGTTCTCCTGTTTCTCAGCTTTACTCTGAACGCACTGAAATGTTTGAAAACACCGTTTCTGAGAATTTGTCATCTGTAGTCTCATTTTCCTGGCAGAAAAGAAAGTCTTGTTGAGGGCAAAATTCAGTCAAGAGGACTAAAACCTAATCCACACCTTTGAATTTGGACTGAATATCCATCAATTCAACATCTTGTAAATGACCCAATTTGTTTACACGGCCCTGTAGCTTTTTATGACTTTTCCATAAAGAAGTTATTACATCCATTCCTTTTATTTTGTTTTAGAGTTTGAATGAGCCCCAGAACCACAAGCAAGTGAAACAGACTCTCTGCAGATGGAAGTGGCCTCATATAACTCACCACTACCAGTGAAATAGTCAGAACAACACTTTCAGTTTGGAAATGCCATACCTTCACACACAGCAAAAGAATTTCCTGTGCCATATGTCTTTTTTAATGTTTAACTATTGTATGAAATGACTGCTGGTTTCCTGTCAATCCGAGGAGGAACAGGGACCCCCTAGGACTCATGCCTCTCAGTGTTTTGAACAAGGGTGAAGGCAGTCAGATGGTTACAGAGTGAGGAAGACTAGGAGGGGGGGAAATAATTTAAAATAATTAAAAAAAAAAGTCAAACTTCCTAGATATTCTAGTTGGTATCACGCAATGGCTCATCCAGTGAAGCTCCCCAAATAACAGTTTAAGAAAAGACAAGACAATTGAATTTTGTGGAAAACACTATAGCTAAAGATAACAATTAAAACAAGCAATATTATGCATTATGTCACAAATCAGTACATCTTCCAGCAAAGTAATTTTCCCACTTCACGTGCTTTTAAACAAATGACGCTTAAAAAGCTGCATGGAGAAATTAACAGCTATGGACTGACATAGAAGGTGTGCTAAGCGTATCTCCAAAACCATTTTTCCAGTGCAAGCTTTTCTTCAAATATGAAACTCCATCCTGGCTTTGGATGGCACAGCATTAATTTTCTTCCTAGTAGCTGGTACAGTGCTGTGTTTTTTGGATTTAGGATGAGAATAACGTTGGTAACACACTGACGGTTTAGTTGTTGCTGAGTAGTGCCTACCCTTAGTCAAGGACTTTTCAGTTCCCCACGCTCTGCCAGCGAGGAGGTGCACAAGGAGCTGGGAGGGAGCACGGCCAGGGGAGCTGACCTCAACTACCCAAAGGGATAGTCCATACCAGAGAGGGTCATGCCCAGTATAGAAACTGGGGGGAGTTGGCTGGGAGGGGCTGATCGCTGGTTGGGGATGGGCTGGGCATCGGTCACTGGGAGGTGAGCAACTGTATTGTGCATCACCTGTTTTTCTTGGGTTTTATTCCTCTCTCTCTCTGTTATCTCTCTTTTCATTACTATTATTATTACTATTATTCTATTTTACTTTATTTCAATTACTAAACTGTTTCTATCTCAACCCATGGGTTTCACCTTCCTCCAATTCTCCTCCCTGTCCCACCAGGGTGGAAGTAGGAGCGAGCGAGTGGCTGCATGGTATTTAGTTGCTGGCTGGAGGTTAAAGCACGACACATGCCCTGGTATTTTACACCTAGACATCTCCTTCACAGAAAACTACAACTTTGCTGATATGTGCCAAACTGAGTAATAGTCTAAAGATGTAGATATTATAACTACAAAAAAGGGTATTACTCCTTTACCTTTTACTGCCTAAACCTAGTTTGAAGTCCATTTATCAGACTACAGGACCAACTCCCTAATTAACTACAGCATCTAACCTCCTGCCCCCCCACCTTCTTACATAATTTATTGCCAATTCATAATAAGACACAGCAGAAGCAATGCAAAAAGAAATTAAACGTATAGGAAACACAAGCGGCATTGTTTGCTTTTCCCAAGACATTCTTTGCTTTTTCTGAGACAGGCAGACTCAATATTTCAAGAAAAGCCACATAAGGGCGATAAGGGAGTTTAAATCCAGCACTCAAAAGTTATCACCGGCTACACCAGACATCTGCTGAAAGCTTGGAAGACCTCCCTCACTTTCCTTTAGTACAACTGTAGTATCACAGGGAACGTAAAAGGACAGCTACCCAACTAATGCCGCTGTTCATCTAGAAAACAGAGTACTAAAAAAATTCAAAACAAAGATTTCTACTTCCAGCCACAGCGCCAGCAAGGTGCGCGAGCAGAGGAAAGCCTCAGCCTCCCTGCCACCGCCCGGTCCTTCACCTGGCTTTATACAGAACCAGTGTATACCTTGCACTTCATGTAAAGAAATCAGTACAATGGTGATCAAACTAAGCCATGCCTGAATATTATTTTAATGCAGTTAATAATCAGTTTTCTCAAGGAGAAATTTCAGTGGTTTGGCCTTTCAGGGAGTAGAGGAACAGAGCTGCTCTTCACCCTAGAAGAATCTCCTTAAAACATCCGTGTTTATAATGATACTTTGAATTAATTTACCGTAAAGTACAAGATTAATGAATAATTTATGAGGATTAATTCACAAAAAAGGCACGTTGCCACTGAAAAAATATGTTACTGGTTGCTCCCTTGCAACTCTCCTATTCTCACTACTATAAAAGGATGCTACTACATGGTAAGTAAACTTTGAACATCTTATTTCATGCGCAAATGCCGTTTCTGCCTGTATCGTATTGGACTGCAGTACATGGGAGGTTAATTCGTACTCTCTTTCGCCAGCCCCAAACATCTGCATAAGAAAATGACAGTAAGACATAAAAAATAAATAAAAAAACAAATGAGCAACTAGCCCTGTGAACATCTTCACTGCAGAGTCAACCTGCATGGTCTCAAATTAGCACAGCTTGAATGAGAACAGCCACAGAGGGAAGTTATAATCCAGCGGTTCAAAGAGACTTAACTAAACAGTTGATCAGTTCTTTTAACTTGAGTTACTGCCAGCTCACCTGATGGTCTGGTTGGTGAAGGTAAAAGCACATTGACACGGCACACGTTCGCAGAACTTCAGAGGAATCCACAGCAACAAGAAGTCAAGCAGCCTACAAGCCCAGTGTAAATATACGGTCATGCCTATGCAAGGTGAATGTCAAAGTCCAAAATTGTGGGCATGCTTAACAAAGACGGAGTATTCGGAAAAGAAATAGTTAAACTCAGAAGAAAGACAGCCCTTGCTAACCCTAACGCAGAAGGCTCCAGGAGACCAAGGAATTAGCTTGGCTCTCTCCTTTCGTTTAGATTAATTCTTTAATAGTTCTTATACTCACTGCACATACAGCTTTCTCCGTGAGGGTCTACAATCCTGCTTTATCTCACCCAGCTGACCAACTTCTGTAGTAACTGATTAGGTTACAAAAACGTGTGGAGGTGCTATTGCAGACAGGCTTTGTAAGGTGGGGTATCTTCACATAAAAGGAAACTGCTTTAGTATGCTGTAGAATCATGAAATTCAGCCAACACGGGGGATATGTTTATAAAATCTCAGCAGAAGGATGTCGAGAAGAGAAGATCAGAAGACAGATGAACCTTAAGGCTAGGATGTCTACGGATGGAGCCACGAACAAATTTTCCTGGCATCGCCACCTTAAAATAACATCTTACAATTTAACGAAGCCTCTAGAAAACACAAATTTATATTTTAACTTCACAACAGCACATTATGAATTTTCAGTCACGTACCTGAATAGAAGCATTTCACATTCAAACACAAGCTGCAAAAGTTTTCCCCAAAAGGGAATGACAGGGCTGAGGAAGTTTTAACGTATAATTAATTTCTCAGAAACTCCAAAACAACTAAGCACTCATACAGATACCTAAGCGCTACTAAAATAACTGCATTTCTACATGTTAGCTCTATTCATTTTCTGTTGTGTAACTTTTTCTAAGTGCCACAGATTTCTGCTAAAAGACTACTTCCATAAGGCCAATTCTTAAGATGCTTACACATCAGGAAGTGTATTTCCTATGGCACGCACTTTGTGACTAAAAAGCAAAAGCATGGCTCTATAGATAGCTCTTGGTTTTACCAGAAAGTACTTGAAGAGGATCACTTCCAGCTAAGGGAAGTGGGCCTGCACAGCGCATCCTCTTTCTAGTAATCAGGAACTGCCAGAAACAGCAAAACCCAAAAGCAGCAACTACCCAACAGCAACAAAAAACCCCAAAACCACTCTGCTATAATGCACAACCACTGCTGTAGCATGCAAAACCAGTACTTTGCTATTACATGTTGACTATGTAATAATTAGATTCAAAGGGTTTGGATTAAGTTATAAGACATAAAAGACATTATGTTTATGTGGAGATAAAGTTCAACACAAGCCCTTTGGTAGTATAGCTGCCCGTGTCGCAAGGTATGCCCTGTGTTTCTTCATTATAAAGCTCTGTATCTGACTGAAAGACAAGCTAAAAACCCCTAAACAACATGACATACAGCTTTAAAGTCTGATCTGCAAACCTAATAAGAACTAGTGACTGCAAAAATAAGATTTTATGTGTTCCTCCCTTAAATTCCATTCAAGATATTTAACAAAGATACAGGAAGGCTGGAATGCGTACATTTTTGGGACAAGTAGCAAATGGTCCGTGCTTTTAAAACCCTTACTTTTACCTAAGAGAAGAAACTGAGAGAAGCAGCAGGACTAAGGAGAAGTCCCAAGCAGCACTCCGCTGAATGGCAGACAATACACCAAAAGTCAACTACAAAGGCAAAACCCCATTTTTAAAACTGTCTTGCACTGCAGTTTATTGCAGTGTTGAAGAACTTCTCTAATTTGTCACAATCTTTTGCTTAAAGTCAAAAGAGGATGTGGTACAACTCTTCACTTTCCAGGAAAAGGGCTTTAAAACATTTCAAAACAAGTCTTGGACTAAACAGAAATATCTTAAACTTGAGAAAAATTGCCTCGCTGTCAAGTTTCCCTTTAGATGACACATGCTCATATTTTATACTTCCTTACCTTCTCAAAACCAAGAAAATTTCTGCTACCCAGCAGTAGTCAACAGAGCATACTGGCACTCGTCAATTCAACAAGAGACAGTGGAGGTGGTGCCGATTCCCACTGCTTTAAATTATATTGGTTTATAAGAGATAATTTTGCAGTCAACCGACTGCACTCAGGCAAAAGCACTGACATTCTCATCCACAAGCACTCGATGCGCTGCATCACTTGGACATCCACACCTTCGTTAGAGGTACTCAGCTCGAGTTAAATGAAATTCATCAGAAACTCTACATTGTGATACTGTCCCCACCCCTGAATAAGCTGGAAGCTCTCTTTGGAGATATATGAACCAGGGAATCCTCTAAGTGGTTGTGAGGAGATGTGCAAGGCCACGCACACATCAAGGTGATGAGAGAAGCTCCCTTTGGCACTTCAGCTGCTTGCTCAGTTCCAGCTGCATCCACCAATTTTTCCCCAGGATGGCCTGAGATACGCAAGTCTCAAACTTCAGCTCAAGGGCTCCTGTTATGTTTTGGTTTGCATTTGGTTTTCTTTTTTCTTTTTTCAAAGTGGCATAAATCTTGCCTGTTTCAGAAGATTTAAGAAATACATTATGGAGTGATCAGTTAGTGAAACTTATTATTAAGAGTTTCTATTCATACAGGGGAAGGAAAAAAAGACAGATCATCACCGGTACATTACCTGTGCTGCAAGAATGACAGAAATCAAATAAGTGCTTTGGTTTTCTAAGATTTACTTCAGCAACGCTCTTTACTGCTGTTCATTCACACTTGAAAATGACTGCAGGAAAATTAGTATTTCTAACTAGTTGGTCTTGGTGAGTTGTTAACTGACCTCAGTTTCTTGGCCTTCTGGAGTCATTCATTACTACATTTTAAATGTACGTGCCACATAAGCTATACACTTCATTGCTTATGGCACATAATAGTAGCTTTTACGTTATTTTATATGAAGACATCTTTATATTTCACATAGGAATTATAACATCTGATAGCTTTGCAAAGTTACTTTAAACATTTATCACATCTTGTCCTAAGACAGCCAAGGAAACAGAACTTAAGATTCTCCTGCCATCTCATGCTGTAATCAAATCTAGATTAATCTAATAATATCACATAAGCAGACGCACTCAGACCACCAGAGTTAAGTCATCAAAATTAAGTCATTCACATTACTCAATCCACCAATAGCTCCCTCAGACATTGCTGAAACTACAGAAACAGGACGAAGATACTACAGAAAAACAGCAGTCAAAAGCAGATGGAAAAGTAGCAAGAACTGTAATAGAAAGAAGAAATAAGTAAACCATCCAAGTAACCAGATTCAGTATGCAAGAGATTCAGTTTTGTTCCTCAAAAGAAATCGAGCGATCAGTTTTTCTCGACTCTTTACTCCAGTATGGAAAAAATGGTAATAAATACACCAGACAGCCATAAGAGAACTGATAAAGCCACCTAAGTATGAAAAACCCTTCAAAGCATAATCTTTTTTTCAACATGACAAAGAATTGTGGAAAGGAAATCCATTCAGATAAATGGGAGCCATCGCTACATGCACCATTTAGTGCTACTTCAGTTTCCAGAAAGTTGTTGCATAAACTTCTTTGATCTTCCAGATGAATATTTACTCAGTTGAATAAAATAAAAACACTAAAGATAAATATGAATTTTTCAAGGAAATCACATAAAGCCCCTTACTGTCAAGCTGAGTTACAAATAAAACCTGTTCTTAAAGAAAACCTGACAATAACAGAGGGCCAATAAAAACAAGGAGGTAGTTTTAAGTGGTTTTAAATGGAACTACACTGGCCCCACAACAACCACCACACTGAATTCCTAGGAGGTAGCAGCCAAACGCTGTGTTCTAAGAATACCTAATTTACAATTACAAAGAAATATTTACACTAGGAAATTGCCACCTAAAATGACACTCACTATGCAGCAGAAACAAGAGAACTCTTTATGTCTACATTTAGCAAATCAATCGAGTCCAATTGGAATTTTGAAGTTAATAATCATTTAGCTAATAAATAAATATCAATTATAAAAAAATAAATCCTAAGTGCACGCTTACCCTTTGTAACACAAGTAGTCCCACCAATTTAATAACTGGTCATAGACATCTTCACAGCACCCATGTGTACAGCAGAGTAACACTGTAATCCATTCTAGTACAAAACTTCTTGGCCATTTAGCAGTTTTACAAGTAGAGGACAGAATTTTTATTTGCAGACTGCGTGAGTGAAAAATCTCCCTCTCTCCTGACCAAAGATTATTTGGCACGCGAACAGCAATATCTCATTCTCATACTCCAGGGATTTTTAACCTGCCTCTAGCTAAAAGCTATACAATCTTTAGATTGCAGCAGAGTGTAAAAAATCACTCTAATTAAATCAAGTAAGAACTGGTTTGACCAGTGTTACTGATCCCCCAAATAATTAAAATCAGTTAAGAAAAGTCAGGGGTTGGTACTTAGCTGTACCTAAACATGCTAATTTTTGAAAGAAGTGTTGCAATTGAACAACTAGAAAGCAAGCTTCAAGTAAGCTACAAGAAGAACCTGGACTGTTTTAAGTATAAACTACCACAGAACAGTTTCAGGGCACCTTTTTTTTTAAAAAAAAAAAAAAAAACAACAAAATTCTCCTGGCTCTGCATTTGTTCTAAGATCTAGTGCCTGTATCTTACAGCATGCCAAATTGCATTGCAAACCAGTTGAAGCCTGACCTGAGGCAGCTGCATTTCTGATATATGTGAACAGAATCTAGTTTGTGTTGTCACGTATACTTATACCTTTTTACATCAAGTTTCGCTTCTATGCGTTGCGATCTACCTTTTCCATCGCTGCCTTCCCGTTGCCGGACCCTGGTGGCCCTCCAGGGCCCAGCTGCGTTACCCTGTTACAAACCTCTTTGGGCAGACTGACAGCATAGCAGGTTTCTTTACAGTCCTGACAAAGTTAAAGCAAAGCAATGGTAATCCTCTGTGTGTCAACATGCTTCATATGCACACCAAACAGATTTAACAGAAGGCAGAGTAACAGCACAAGACTTTAGTATATTAGAGCCAAGCCCATTTTGTCACTAACTGGTGCCCGAGAGCCTCTAAACACCAGGTAAGCTAGGAAGGGGTAGAAAGTGAGTGATTTCTTTTCTCACACAGCGCAGATAATTTCCTGTACCATGCACAAAGTCTGATTGGTTTCCTGTCAGAATAGCCGGGTCCCTGAATCTTTTGATCACTTTCCTCTGGCCCTTCACAGTTGCTCTGATTAGAGATTGATCCCCATGCTGCTCTTTGATCAGCAGCTCCAGCACTCCACAGGTGCCATATATCATCACATTAGCAGGCCACAGCGGTATTAATCTCCCCCTGCTAAATTCACTAGTGCACTGCATATTCCACCGATTCACAGAGGTCTCTGAAACTTTGCTTTCTATTAAAAGATATGATGTAGAATACTTTTATCAGGGGAGTCACAAGTTCAAAGTTGAGACAATTGAATTAGCCTCAAATCTGCGTTTCTGCTTTATTTCATTACAGTTCAGAGAGTTTTGAGAGCTCCCAGCTCGGCCTTTTGTGTTGGTTTGTGCCCAGGGAGAAATCTTGTTCTAGCTGACGTGCAAAGTCCTAAATTTTTCAGCCCCCCCCTCGCGTGTTAAACACCAGGATTTCCATGAATGTATGCTAGCAGCCTTAATTTTAGATATTCTACACTAAGTGTGGTTTCATGGAGTATATAACGTTTCAGTTTGTAAAATATTCTTTAAAATGACTTCATAATAGCAGATCAAGAGGAAAGGCGCTTAGAAATCTGAATAATGTAAATCATATGGAGTTCAGAGGCTAAGCAAATTACACACCCCGAAGCTGCCCTTGCTGTATGAAAGGAGTCTTTCTGCAGCGCTGTGTAGCCCCAGCCCAAGGGAACTTGCATTTGAGAGTTTTCTAAACATTTCAGGTACACTTGAAAGTTGAAAGTAATTCTCATTTCCTATGCAGGATTAGCTCGTTTCCAGCCCGTACAAAATACCACTCAT
>NW_009636376.1:0-4201 GCF_000690535.1 Cariama cristata | reverse complement strand
GGTGACAGTTATCAATTTTGTTTCACAGCAATTTTACTTCCCTGCATCTGCAAGTCACTTATTACGTTAAACTGTGAAGCATCCTATAAAGAAAGGAAGAAGTCATTCAGTCCTATAGCGTACCAAATCTCTTCACAGAAACAAAGATCAGATCAGTCTTAGAAATGGTTTCATTAGTTTCAGTAAAGTTTTAGAAAAACAAATTGAAAAACACAAAACCCTACTGGCTGTAGGAAGTATTAACAGTTTATTTTACAGGGCGATCCACCAAGTGTTATCAACAAAGAAAGAAGCTTTTCAGACCTACTGCTGAATTCAGCAGTGTACTTTCAGGAAGTGTGCATATGTATGCATAAAAGGAATCCTGAAAGGCAGTATAGCTGTATTCATGACTGAAAACAGAAGGATCAGCTTAATACTGCTAAGATGTAAGTAGCTAAGAACGGGGGAAAAAATCTATGGGCTAAGTATGTGCATGTGAATGCTCAAGATGGATAGAAACAATGAAGATTGAAATGGGTAAAGCTGGCCTCAAAGGAAGATAATGTAGATATGTGCAAAAGACACCTATATCATCTGTCTAGTGACCAAAGCTTAATTTCTACCCACAAATACCTGTTTCCAAAGGTTAACTCTATAATGCACAATTTTAGCTGTTGTGTTAATACTAACACTTCCTTCAGTATAAAAGCAGTAGAAACACCAATTAGTGCTGTTATAAGTAATCCTGGATTGACAACTCAGGCTGTGAGAAAAAGCTGTAACAAAGAACTAGAAGTGATGTTATCAAGTATCTGCAGTAAGGTGCATGGATTGTATCAAGAAACAATGTGACAATTACAAAACTTGCTAATGTTCTCTGTTCACCGTCTCCATCAATTAGCTGGACCGGACCACCTCATCCCTCCTCTAACTGACTCCTCCATTTGCCTCTTGCATTGAGACACACACATTGAAACAGGCCTCTCACTCCAACCCCCGACGCTATGGTCTCTCCAGTAGCTGGCTTGAACCTCCTGGTCCCTCCAGTAGCCAACTCACACACCCTCTAGTCTCTCCAGTACACAGCCTGGACTTATGACTGCTTTGATTCCTGACTTTCAAACCACTTATCCTACTTGCCCACTAGTCTGGCTTGATATTTGCCAGTGTCATACACTGTACCCACATCATAATATGCATTCACTTTTGTCTCTCCTGTTGCTGGCACAAGGCCACCAGGACACTGACATACAAGCCTCTGTGGGCTGTGGTCTGACTCCAGTTGCTGGCACTTTGACCTCCATGTACACACTTTTATATAGAATAGAGAGGCCTTCACCCATGAAAAGAGAAATGGATTTTAATAAGACGGGAGAGACTGCAGTGGTCAGGTGCAGGGCATGGCCAGAAAAGCATACTGACCAGCAACCTGTTTACACACAACCAGTCCCTTAAATACCCTTACTCCTTCCTACTCTTGTTCAATCCCCAAACACCTTGATCTTCCCCTTTCCCTGTCTTTGGTCTCTCTAAAAAACATCTTATAAAATGTCTTGCATAATCCCCAGATGTCCTTGCCCAGCATCCCATAGGCAGTAACCCTCCTTGGTCTGTAAGGTGACCAGAAAGCCTATCTAGTTAACCCATCTTAATGGCTTTCACCACATAGACAATAGAGCTGATTGTTCTCCTGTGACAGCCCTGGAAGGAGCCAGATCAGAGTGCTCCAGTTTCTCTACTTAGGTTATAGGGGTTTTCTGACTATCATTGTCCCATCTGTGTGAAGATGAACTTATTTCATAATCTAACAGTTTCATTGTAGATTCTGGGAAAAAAATGTTCTAAAATTATGAAGATTTTCTACTTTTACTTATTAAGGGCTAAATAAATACAATAAAAATGCATATTTGTTCTGATACTACAGACATGATATACTGCACATACTTGAGTAGTCACACAGCCCACCACTGGCAAAATAACAGCTGATCGATAGGAAAGTGGGTGGACATAGTTTAGATGAATGGGACACGCAATCTGAAAGGCTGTTTGCCTCAAACTGGTAAAGCTAAAAAGGAAGTTAACCATCATCCAGATAGAACAGTAACCAGAGAATTAGCAAGAGACTTTTCAACCAAAGTATAAAAGAAGCATGAAGGTTTGTAATAATGGGGATAGACCTTGGAGTAGAAAGGACCAGTCATACCATACCACAGGTAGGTCTGTTGTAAAAACATGTTGCATAGGACAAATAGAACACTCAAAAGTGTTGATACCCAAAAGTATCAATGGAAGAAGAGCTGTGTTAGATTCGTCATTGGAGTGATTCCTGAACTATATTGAATAGGCAACTATTCTTTCTTTCCCTTTCTGCAGTAAAATACGCAAAAATTAATCACATCTTTCTCTAACTACTTTGCTTGCCTTCCTATGCCTCAGATACCTTTCCAAAACCTGCAGGAAACCTTTCAGCTGCAAATATTTTCATGCAAGATGTGAGAGTACTCAGCAAACTCAGCTATCTAGACTTCAAAGAAAAAAGTCACAATTCATAAGCAAACGGCACTATGGTTTATGAAATTTGGGGAGGGATGTCTGCTTATGCTTGTTTTCCACAGTATACAGAAATGTACTGTCAGAAGGCAAGTTAGTCCAAGAGTACTGACAAGAAACCACGGCCATGACAAAGAAAGTCAGCAAATTACAGCCTTTAAATATGAAATAAACATAATCAGCAGTTCCAAGAATTTCCAAAGCTACTGCTGAAATCAGAACAGGTCCTGATTTCTTGTGAGCCACAACCAATTTTCATTTCTCTGCTGCTTTTTTTCTTTTGACATCTATTGAATGCCTTAGTGTGAACAGTGTTTAAACTACTGTTTGTTAGTTTCTGTTGGTAGCATGCTTACTAAGCAAAACCTTTTCTGCTTTCATTTCAGAAGCATTACAAACTTGTTGTATCCCTGGGAATAACATTTGTTTTAATTTTACCTAACTTGTGCTAGAATGAACTTGTAAGCCAGTATGAAGTTATTTAGTTGACATTTCCCCCCCAGGCACTCTGAATTCAGAATGCACTTAGTTAATTCTGTTTAACAGTACAGACTTAAACTAAAATACTTCATAACTATTTGTTTAAAAATAATAATAAAGATGCTGAACCAGACTAGAATTCAGTTTGACTGTTCATCCAGTGCTCACAGATGAGACAAACAACAAGGACATGGGCCAAAAAGAAGCTATATTAGCTATTTAACCCACACAAGAACATGTGTCTTCTCTTATATTAACAGAGTGTCTGTAAATCTAAGATATCTTCAAGTGTCTAAATCGAAAGTTAAAATTATTTTGGCTTCTTGGCACATAATTAGCTTCTGTTCTTTGGTAAAGCATGTATTAGCAGAATGGAGGAAGTCCTCTCTTGGAAACATAAACACACTTTTAACTTGACAAACAGGGGCATGAAGAAAGAGGTAGGGAAAAGGTGTTTAAACCTTGTTAAACCAGGACGGAAGAAAGCGATAAAAATAACAAGGGATATTATTACATAGGATAAAGCTGTGGGTTGAATGTACCAAACTTTTCTATACTTCTAAAGTAATCTGAGTTGAAATTAAGTGCATTGTAAATACATTGCATATGAAAACAGATGCCTAGGCCTGTTGATCCCCAGGCATGTGCCTGTCTCCAATGCCCCAGTTTACGGGCAGCACTGCTAACATTGTAACTTAACAATCAAGAATTCTGTACACTAAAAGAGGGATTATATTAGAACTCAGTTTTATATTAATGGCTTTAGATTTTGCTTGCTGCTGTTTTCAGATACTCTTGTAGATGTTCCTGTTTCAGGCTGGGCTGGCACTTAAAGCAGGTGACAGGTGTTCTCTGCTAACCCCGTTCTTTCCCAGAGGGGGAAGGAAAGGAGAAAAGAGAGAGAGACTTATGGGTTGGAAACTTAAAACAAACTTTAATCAAGCAATAACAGTGAAAAGAGTACAAATAATATTAAAACTAATACTACAAATAATAGAAACAGAAATATACAAAACCAATATTGCCCTTCCCGAGGATGACCGCAGGACTGCTTGCCGCGCCGCGGCAGCTCGCAGTGCTCACAGGGCAGGGTGGGCACTTGGACGTCCCAGAAGTCGACTGCACAGCAGGCGGGAACCGGTCTGAGGGGTGTATGGTCAGGGTCGGAGAGAGTGAGCAGAGTCCCACC
>NW_009636375.1:4890-5157 GCF_000690535.1 Cariama cristata | reverse complement strand
CGAATCTGCTAAGCTTTGCATGCTTTTAAATTGAATTTATTGTATTTAAAACACAGAAGACGTTTTATCCAGGTCAAACTGACCTTGAATAACCAGCCAAAAACCCAGACGGGGAAAGATGTATTTCAACAATTTCTCTATTTGGGCCAATACTATAACTTGCCACCCACGGTTATGCAGGGAAGGAATACTGTTTCTCCTATAAAAGTTTTACATAGATATATGCAGAGAGAGTGGCAGTCTACTGTGGTTTGCATGATTTTTAGA
>NW_009636375.1:337-4223 GCF_000690535.1 Cariama cristata | reverse complement strand
CAATGCCTGCCATAGATTTTTCTGTCAAGTGATAAATTTGTAAGTTATATACAGTTAACGTAGCTAAAACTGCTCATGTAATCAACTACAGAAACCATGTTGTTTAGCTCTTGCTAGTAATAGTAATCGATTGTTTTATAATAGGTGATTGGTGAGATTGTTACAAGACAAGAAGACTTTTTTTGTGTTCATCTTCCAGATGTTGTGAAACTGATTTTCAAAGATAACTTTAGTCTATTCCCCTGTCAGCCTGTAGCAGTTGCTTAGCAGGTTTTGTTGTACCGTTAGAGTTGTACGGGTCATACCTTACCGTGTTTGAATTCATTATATAACATTTGTACTTAAATTTCAAAGCACTTTACTCTTGCATTATAAATGCGTTCGTTAATCTTAATCTTACTGTGATGCAGTTTACTGTATTATTTAGAGAGAATTTTAGCAGAAAAGGAAGCAACTTAGTCTCCTATATGTAAGCATTCATACTGTAGAGACAAGTAAAAATTATCTGCTTGTTTTTTACTTTTCTGGATAAAGTTGAAAATTATCTTAAAAGCTGTAGATACAGAACTTTTTTTTTCTGAAAATAAAAAATACTGGCCATTAAGGCGAAGAAAAAGTCTATCTGCACAATGAAAATAACAGTGCCTTAGGACACTTCGAACGCAACCTAAATTTGTGGTCAAATGAGGTACTTCATTTGGTCTGCCTCAAAACCTCAGATGTAACCAAGGAAACTTAAAGCATAAGCTTTGTGGCACCTAAGTGAATAAAGTTAACCTTACAGAACCAAATCTGTCTTCATGGTTAAGTAGGATTCCTTGATTGTTAAGACATGCAGGTTCTCTCTCTTAAGCTGCATTTCTGCATTTTTATAGAGATATATATCGTGTAAGAGCCGAACTTTCTATAAGGTGTTGCACGTTAAATGAATGTGAAATATATATATTGCCCTTCAAATTTATAAAAATAATAGATGCTTTCTGTTGTAATTAAGACGTGACAACTCATTCTTGCAGCTTGACTATGAATATCCAGTTGTGTTGGGGTTTTTTTTTAACCAAAAGACTAAAAAGAGCAAAAAAGATTTGAAGGGAGCAAATATAGAACAGTACACGTTACATACAGCCTTGTACAGCCTTTTAGTTAACTTCAGGTATCACAGAAAATGATCGCTTCTCTTTGACAGAATGCCTTGATGGGAAAGAAACGGAAAGACAGTTCCTAATGAATTGGAAAGCCTCCAAAACTGCCACGAAAAAAGTCAAAGGAAGAATGAGAAAAGAACATGCAGCCTATCTACATTTTTGTAAGCAAACTAATCAATTACTTCATGCTTATTTCCAGTATTATAGAAACAAGAAAGTAGTAGCTAATAATAAATATGCCTAGAATGCGACTTGCACTAGCGGTGAGACCAAAACACAGGAGTAGAAATTGAACTTCTCCAATATAAAATTTAATTTTGACAATAGTTCATGTGGTGTTTTTTTTCCTCGCATCCAGTCTCCCAGAATTATGGAAAGGAGTGGCCAGAACATTTTGAATTTTTGTAAATAGACAAGATTATTTTCCATATCAAAAAAAAGAAAAAAACCGTGTTGGGCATTCTAGAATAAATATGCACGAATTACATCGGAGTTGTAAAATCTGTTTGTTGATACTTATTTGACCTGTGTAAATTACCAGTCCTTTTAAAGGCCTTCAAGAGATACAGGTTTAGCAGAATTAAAAATTTTAAAAACGTGGAAAAAAAGAAAGGCTTGGAGGAAAAAAAACCTTAATCCTAAAAGAAAACTTAACATGTTCTTCAAGTGGGAAGGAATCAGTTTTGAAACTCAAGCAAAACTTGAAATAATCTTTGAATTTTTAAAATAATGGTGAGGTTGGTGTTGTTTTAGAGTTGACTGCAGATTAAAACATAAATTACTCAAGAGCATGTCTTGCCATCTTGCAGGATTACACTTCAAATTACACAAAATTTTTTGAAAGACTGTATTTCTGAACTAAAACTGGTGGCAGTTACACTGCTACTTTCAGAAGATAAACTGTGATATGTAACTTGGGGGAGAGAGCATGTTCTTTTAGTCATACTCAAATATTTATTCGTGAAATATCATGAAGATCAGTTATTTTTGAAGACATGAAGGGAAAAGCACTGAGCTTCTCAGCCTCAGCCCCAAGAAAGATGCAGTCTGCTCAGTGTTTGGAAGCCATATGAAAATGTCAGTGGTTCTGAAAGTAATGTGTCCTCTGAATAACTCCTGGTAGAAAAAGGTGCTAAGTAATTGAATTTACTCCGTTCAAATAACTCTACGTGAATGAGAATACCTGCTTTAATATTCACCTTCATCAGTGTTTGCAACACTTTTCAGAATTTCAGACAGAGTTTTCCATTTGCAATTACCAAATTTGAGAGTAAAAACCTTAAGGCTTATTACACATTTCGATTTTCGCAGCTGGACTCTGCAAGGAATGTCAGATCATATGGGTGAGGTTTTCGGCCTCTCCAAGCAGAGGAGTCCCACTATTTTTGTGCCAGTGGAAGGGCTGCCCAGAGAAGCTCTAGCCTAGCAATAGCTTTCCTCCCTGGAATCATTGGTTTGGGAGCAATACCTGCATCATACCATTTTCGGCCTGGGCTCTTACAAGAATGGTAACCTCCACACGGTGGAGGTTATCTGCCGCTCCAAGCAGAGGAGTCCCAGTGTTGGTGTGGCTGTGGAAGAGCTGCCCAGAGAAAGTCTAACCTAGCAATGGATTTCCTCTCTGACATTATTGGTTTGGGAGCAATACCTGCATCATACCATTTTCGGCCTGGGCTCTTACAAGAATGGTAACCTCCACACGGTGGAGGTTATCTGCCGCTCCAAGCAGAGGAGTCCCAGTGTTCCTCTGACTGTGAAAGGGCGGCCCGGAGAAGCTCTAGCCTAGGAATAGCTTTCGTCCCTGTCTCTAAGGGTCCCCTCCATCTATAGGCTCTCTATAGGGGTCCCTGCTGTCTGTAGGGATGTCTCTAAGGGTCACTCCCATCTGAGGGTTTGGGCCCGTGGCTTTGCGCCTCAGGGTTCAGGTTGGCCGGATTGTGCCTCAGGGTTTGGACCTGCGGGTTTGTGCCTGAGGCTTTCGCCCTGCAGGTTGGGGGGCTTCAGCTTTGGCCTCAGGGTTTGGACCCTCCGGTTTCGGCCTCCACGTTTGGGCCTCCAGGTTTCTGCCTCAAGGTTTGGACCGGCAGGATTTGGCCTCGGGGTTTGGACCATCCAGTTTTGGACTTCAGGGTTTGGTTCTGCGGGTTTGATCATCAGGGTTTAGACTCACAGGCTTGGGCTGGTAGGTTTGGGCCTAAGGGTTTGACCCTTTGGTTCTGGTCCTCAGGGTTTGACCCCGCGCTTTGTGCCTCAGGCTTTGGGCTTCCGGGTTTGGGCCTCAGAGTTTAAGCCCTGGGATTTTGCCCTAAGGGTTGGGGCCACCGGGTTCAGGTTTGAACCTACGGGTTTGGGCCAAAGGATTTGGTCCTGCAGGTTTATGCCTCAGGGTTTGGGCCTGTGGGTTTGATCCTCAGGGTTTAGGCCTGAGGGTTTTTGCCTCAGGGTTTGGGCCTGCAGGTTTCTGCCTCAAGGTTTAGGCTGAAGGTTTGGCCTGCAGGATTTGACCTGAGGGTTTGGGCCTGTGGGTTTGATCCTCAGGGTTTAGGCCTGCAGGTTTCTGCCTCAGGGTTCGGGCCTGAGGGTTTATGCCTCAGGGTTTCAGCCAGCGGGTTTGTGCCTCAGGGTAAGGGCTTGCGGGTTTTGGCCCCAGGGTTTGGGCCACCGGGTTCAGGCCTGCGGGTTTGTGCCTCAGGGTAAGGGCTTGCGGGTTTTGGCCCCAGGGTTTCGGCCCGCGGGTTTGA
>NW_009636375.1:0-201 GCF_000690535.1 Cariama cristata | reverse complement strand
GAGTTAGGCCTGCAGGTTTGAGCGTGAATGTCTAAGATCGCGGGTTTGGGCCTCAGGGTTTGAGCCTGCGGGTTTGGGCCTGTGGGTTTGGGGCTCCACTTTGGCCTCAGAGTTTGGATACGTGGGTTTGGGACTCAGGGTTTGGACTTCAGGGTTTGTGCCTGCAGGTTTAATCCTCAGGGTTTAGGCATGCGGGTTTGT
>NW_009636374.1:0-48675 GCF_000690535.1 Cariama cristata | reverse complement strand
CTGATTGTCCTTCACATGCCTTGTGATCGTGAAGTGAATGTTCTCTTAGAGTAGGCTGGACTGAATCACTCAGAAACCTATCAGGTGCCAGATGCCAGAGCACTTGCTGTATTTACCAAGGCATTGAGAACTTCAAGGAACTGAGTTCTAAACAACCTTTTGAGGGAGAATCATAGTTAGAATAAAAGACTATAAAAACAAGACGAAGCAGAATTGCATAGATTTGAGAAAACTGATGTAAAATGTGGAGACAAGGCAATATATTAGAAAATAGTTTAAAAGCACCTCCCCTGACTTAGGAACCCAAACACTATTTTTAAAACAATGGTGTAATCTTAGATTATGCACCAAAGTTATATCAGCATAACAACACTACTTCAGTTACTTTTCCCCGTCCTAGTTGCAGGGTTAAAAATGTTCTTATGTTAGCACAGAATATATCAACGTGGAGGTCACTACGATAAGAGAAACTTGTGCATATAATAGATTCCAACAATCTAACTCATTCTGCTTGAAATACTGTAGATCTGAATCAAAATATTCAATGCTCTACAAAATTGGTGTATTTGCCATGCTTCAGAATGGAGTCTTGGCAGGTGCAGAGACACACAAGGTGGTTCTTCACAGACTCTCTTAGGAATAGAGTCTGAAAGTAGTAGAGGAGCATGCACTGCAAGTTTGACTGCAGTCTCGGCTAAACAGATTAATTTTCCTTGGAGAAACAAGTACAATGCTTTTCCTACTCCCTCATTTCTACGCTCAGAGAGCTATGTATCTTGACTTCCTGAACCATAGAAGGTATTGCATATAGAAAAAAACCATATAGAAATAGTCTTTACTGAGATATGCAAGCCTTGGGAAGGGAAATGTGCCATTTCTTACTAGGCAGATACAGCTGGCAGATTTTTAAAACCATTTAGATTAAGGTTATTCTGAAGTACGCACCACCTCCCAATCATTATACTGAGATCTTCTAATCTTATGTGAAGACTGTGGATTCCACCATAGGAATCTACTTTTAGAGACTGGCAATCTGTGTGTTTTTCAAGAAGTCCTTAATTAAAAAATGGACATAGATACCCAAATGTATTCATGCTTGATTGCTCAGCCTATAAATGTGGTGATCAGTCTCCTAAGCCTACAACTGCCTTTGGTAAAGAAGAGTGAACTAAATGCCTTATCTCTCAAGCTCTCAAGATCTCCATAATTCTTGACACATCAAGCATATTCTGAAGATACTCCTGTATGCTTTACATTATTAACAAGGCACAATGAATCAACCAAATTTGTTTTTCTGGAGTTTATAACTTAGTTTTGTGCTTTGCGACAATTCAAGACTTCCCAGTCAGCAAGCTGAGAAATCGCTTCATCTACCTGAAAAACTTTCTGTTCTGGTAAAGTGTCTTGTAATGAACTAAGACTTCACGGGGAGTGTGGCTACAGGTCTGGTTCCTATGCTCCTCTATGAAGGCTATTTAGAACAGGATCAGAATTGTCAGAATCCCATATCTATAGTTTCAGAGTTTCTGGTAATTCCAGTGACTAAAGGAAACCTCAAAGTTGTCTTTGAAACTTCTTGTCTTTTCTTTTTACTAACCGACAGAACAGAGATGCTTCGCCTTTGCTCATGCAAGAACAGCTGCTTCAGTTATTTCACTGGTTGATGCTTAGCTATAATCCTTAGTTATAACATCTTAGAAATTTCACGTCTCAGAAATTGTAGTTGCAGAAATTATTCAGTAACATCATCAAACTTTCCTTGTTAAGCTATTGCCTCTACCTTTTAAAGGCAGGCTGCCTTTGCAGCTCCTGTGCCAAGAGTGTGAGATTGTGAAATACTGTGCAAGTCAGTCTTTTAAGTGGGGCAGTTAACTTCCACACCTGCACTTTAAGGAGGTAAATCTGCTGGGCATTAAGTGTCCTGAACTTGAATATTGCTTGTTGCAGTAGCAATTAAACCTTATTAAGGATGCTAGCTAGTAGGACTTGTAACTTTTGAAGAACTACTAAACTGCTGAGTATTGTGTTGAAAATCATTAGCTATTGCAGACAATTAAAAATAGTTTCTCAGTGGCTGTGAATTGCATTTCACTTTACAGTCTTTGTTTGGATAGGTTGTATAACATTCAATATTTTTTTTGCAACTGTCAATGTCAGACATTAAATGTGATTACTAAACTAATACATGAAGGAAGTCAGGAGCTAACTCCAAGGCTATGCAAATTTATTGTACATAGGTTTTGTTACAAAACTTTGCTTTATTGTCACTCTACTATATCCATAAATTTAAATGTAAAAGTGTAGGATTATTTAATGTGGAATCTGCGCTCTTCATTAACAGCAATATTTGCATTTATATGTGATGTCCTAATACATACATATTTGATTTCGGTAATTCCAGACTCGTTTTACCATCTGTGTGAAGCATCACTATCAGAATCTATAAAAAAATCACCAGTTTTTGATGACACAGATGGCAAAGGAACTGACCATCAAAGTTTGCATATCTAGAAATATCTGCTCCCTGCAGATTCAGAAGATGATGTCTCATTGATGATTGAGATATGGCAATAATACTGTTTTATTCACTATCACTTGTAGGACTAACAATATGTCTTATGATTTGCTCCAGTGTGTGACTGACAAATAAGCCCCTAAAATGGAAGAAAGCTCAGAGGAGATGGGCAAGGATAATGGGCTCAGGGATCTCAGGGAATAGTGCAGGGTGTGACTGACCACAGCTGTAGCAAAGAAATTGACTTTGTCTCACCACAGAGGGGACCAGAGTGTGGTCTACATTTTAAACAGTTATCAACAGCTGAATGGATCAACTCGTGGTGTAAATGTTTCTTCATTAGTCCATTCAAAGAACATGAATGTCTCCCTGAGGTAGTCAGACCAGCATAAGAGGAGTGAATTAGTGGTTCAATCACAAATTCTAAAATGTCTCAGACAGTTGTATCAACTTAAAAATTGCCCTTGCTTCTATATTCTTAAACACTGCCAAGTCCCTATTTAGGCTTCTAGGCTAAGTAAAGCAACTAAGTTTGGGAGTTCAACAATGTTGTCAGCACCCTCTGGACACATCGGGAGGCAGACTTATTATTTTCTACAGCAAGGCTTTCATTTAATGCTGCTTACACTACTGTCCAATCTAAGAAAGTCATAGAAGTCCTCACAACAGCCTGATAAGAGGCATGTCCTCCTGGGTTTCTAGGAGGGCAGCCTCCTGTTCCCACTACTCACTGTACATCAGTTCCACTGGTCGAGGTTCTGAAGGACTGTGACATGGCCTTGGCTGGATCTCAACCTGGATCAGCTACCACTGTAACTCCCTCATCATCTTTTGTCATTGTTCTGTTTACATTCAGGGCCACCAAAGCTGAGAGGATGTGTCCTACTCACCTGTACTACCTCTTCTCTCAAGGCAGCATACAGAGAAGAGGTGAGCACTAGATGCGGCACTAGACTTGGACAGCTGGGCACACCAGGTATCTATCCCGATCCCAAGGTCAGTGCCTCTGTCTATACGTATCTCGCTGAGAGCTGGAAAGGATCTCACTAGGTGCTCTTGTTTTTCCTGAAATATTCTCTTCTAAAGACAATATTTTAAAGAAATCAAATGATCTTACTCAAGAGGTTGTATTTGTCTTTGTTTTTTCCTGTCATCAACCTTACCTGAGCTACCTTTCACTACCCTTCTAACACCCCTGGTCAAATGCTACTGCACTTGCTTTTATACATCAGTTAGTACTTCCTGCCTGGATTTGTTGCACCACAGGCGCTGAACGCAGAATATCTTCAAGGGCACACTGCTGAGCCTTGTACTGCAGGTTCTACTCCTTAAACTTTTTATCACATTTCAAATATTCCATTTCCTTGAGATGAGCTGTAAATTTCTTCCCTGTTTCTTTCTTGATTGTCTTTAAAAGACTACTCAGATTATTTGCAATTTAACACAAAGCTGTACTTCAGCTGCCTTAAACATCTTCTGTAGATTTAGTGTTATGCTGGGGGAATACAAAGAATTTTCCTGCTTTTCACCCAGAAGAACTTACAGCTTCCTTTCCAGATGAGCTGTTTCCCTAAACTATCTTCTAGACAGGAGAAAGTGTCTCTCCCTCTGTTATCCTCAGCATCCTAATAAAAACACATTCTTTAAATTTCTACTTTTCCTGTTTCCACATGTGGCCAGACATTTAAAACTATGTTTTAAGTCCAAGACAACAAACTGTATCCTACAGTATTAACTGGGACTTTGATATCTCACAATCTTCCTCCTTTCCAAAATGCTGAAGTTTACACAAACACACTCGAAAAATACATTTTAAGAAAGTTGAACTGCGGAGTACAAGGAACAAACTTTAGCTATATTGTATTGCATGCAAATTCTAAGCTTCTAAGTAGTCTTCTAATATATTAAAAGCAATAAATGTAAAAAATTTTTGTTGCTGCACACAAAACTTGAAAAATAAGTGTTTACTGCCATGAGTTGTAGTTACTGGCAGCAAGACAGCTGACTAGGGTCCTGAGGATGGGCTGCATTTGATTTTTATTGCCCCAAAGGTTGACATCCACTGTTAATCTAGCATGAGATAAAGCTAAAGATATGTATTTAAGCTTTAAGGAAAAACTTTGCCCAGCACAGCTATTTACAGAAATTTCTGCGTTGCTATGCTATTTATTTCACTTTACGTTCTATCAGATATAGAAGTGTTGATGGTACAAATTACAGTGTGAATAAGCTGTGCTTTTCTTTTTTCCTTTTAAAAAATCTGTATTTTGCTACTTCTCTTTCAAAAACCTTTGATGCTGAGTTTTATCAAGTAGATAATTTCTTCACTGTAGTGTAGCATGATGATCTTGTTCTTAACCAAGTGTTTTGTTACAATTCCGATTGTTTTCTTGCAAGGAACAGCTTGAAATATCATATATCATGCTAAACGATATTAATGAAAATTCTTGGGAGACTCAACTTTTCGTTCTGGCACCACAAAGCTGTATTTCAGATAGACTGGCAGATCTTTATAAGGTGAAAATATTTATTGCATAGTCATGATGATACAAAATTCACTTAGTCAAATTCCTCTATTTCCCCAAAGAGGGTCATACTGCCTGAGGTGAGGGGTTACAGTTAAGTGAATTGTGCGTAACTGTTTTTGCAAAGCCTGTTCCTCTTCAGTCCTTATCCATCTGAATTGTCTGGCAGTAGTTTTTCCCTGTTATGCCCCCATCAGAGGAACTCTCAGGTTCTCCAAAGCCTTTGGCTCAGTAGTGTACATCTCCCTACAGCATGTAAATTTCCATGAACTACAGTGAGATGTCACTGGACACGGAGTTGCTGAAGCAGGTGACACTGAGGATCTTGGATGGCTGTCTATAGACAGAGAAATCATCCAAAAGGTGCAGGGTCTTTAAAGAGTCTGTTGATTATTTAACTACTGAGTTATCTGCTTATACTCCAAAAGTATCCAAAATATACTCCAAAGTCTTTCTTATAATTTACGATAACTTGAACTAAAAGAAGTGCATCAGAAATTAGCATTTTGTTATTACTTAGCTCAATTTTTAATTTTTTTTGCACGATTACAGTACTCAAAACATGTTTTTTTAAAATTGTATTTACCTTTTATGGACCAACACTCAATTAATTTCCTTTCATATTCCTTGTTGTTGTTTTTTTTTTTCCCATATAAACTTTAGAAAATTGAAGATTACCGTTTATTTAAGGGTGTCACTATACACAGGTTACTTTGGAAAGAACTGAAGATTGTTTGACATTAAATAATGTGCACCTTACTATATAAATCAAAATAACTAAGAACCTTTTGCACTCTCTCTGTTCTGAAAATGGTCATACGAAACAAATAAGCTGCAAATTTATTAACATAGACATTTAATCATGTTTTAAGCAACCTTCATCTAAAAAAGTAATTAAGGAATGAATTTAAAAAATAATTATAAGCTGTAATTAATCTGACTACATGCATTATGAAACAGTAAATTAGAGGAGGTGAACAATAGACAGCTAAGAACACCTTTGTTAATTTTCTCCAGTATAAAGTAAAGGAACAAATTTGGTGATATAATTCTAAATTTAGACTGTTCTGATTTTAATTCTCCACAGTCTCTAGAACACTAGAAGAGACATCTGTCTTGTTTAAATTCTTTAATTAATTTTAGATTTAAATACATTTTCAGCCATATTTTTCCAGTGGATAAAAATATATCTACAGCAGAATCTATAAAAACCATTAAGTTCTAATCCTTTGGCAAAGTGCTCTGTCCTTATGGTTCTATGTTGGATTCTATAAATGTATCAAGTAACTCCCTTCCATATATTCCAACTGTGACACTGTATGACTCTGTGTGGTCCAGCTGCCGCCTTCCTGTTGTCTGTTAATATCTCAGTCATATATAAAAAAGATAAGAACATTGAATTGGCTGATAGAGCTTTTATGCCAATTCGCTTGTACTGACAGTATTCAGCTCAAAGCTACTGGATGTTGTTGCACAGTAGCAGGAGCAGTTCATTAACTCTGCTAGGCCTCCAGCTCTTTCAAGAGGAGGAAATAAACTGCATTAATCAAAAGCTGATCATCTCTGGGCTTACTTCAAGACCTGATTCTTTGAAAAGTCTTTGGTTCTTTGAATGGGGTCAGAGTGACATTTCAGTAATGGTTTTCCTTTCTTCCACTTGGCAGAACAGCTAGACCATCTTGCAATCAGGCTGCAAAAAAGACAGGAAGAATCAAAGCAGCTACTGACTTTTAGATGGCAAAATGGTTTACCTGAAAGCTGTTTAGGTATTTTATGAATGCCTTCTCTAAATATCCATAAAATAGGTAGTAACTATGGGCTTCAATTCAGGATCTGTTTGTTTCGTAGGTTTGGGACTCAAGAACAATTCTATAGAGGACCCTTGGAAATAACCTTGCAGTGTCTAAATTTTAGATATTTCTCTTGTTCGCGTAATCTGCATTGTCAAATTTGCAGCACTGCCCTCTTACACATTGTGCAAGGAGACCTATATGGATAAAACTGCAAGTATAGAAGAACTGACTTGCACCTTTACAAAGCTGAGTAGCTTTAACTCAAATAGATTTCTGGAAATGTCAACTGATTCAAATGGCATTCTTGCAATAATATTTATTATTATTGCTACTGTTATTATTATTATTACTTCACTTTGTAATTCCAAGAAGGCTATTGACTGTGTGGTGTAGTTTTTCCTTCTTTCACTTTTAGGAGCCATGGAATTCCACAATAAAAGCATCAGCCCTGCACAAACTGATATATTTTACCTCATGTATTACTCAACACATAAGACTGGGAGCTTTTAGCCTAAAATGAGGACTTAGACTTACAGTTCTTATCTAATACACATAGTTAGATCAAGCCTATGGATTACAGGTTACACAAGCAAGGTGTTTTGCTGTGTCTGGAAGAACTTTACATATCTCCAGTCCTAATATTATCACAGAATCATAGAACCATAGAATGATTTGGTTGGAAGAGACCTTAAAGCTCATCTAGTTCCAACCCCCCTGCCATGGACAGGGACACCTTCCACCAGACCAAGTTGTTCAAAGCCCCATCCAGCCTGGCCTTGAACACTTCCAGGGATGGGGCAGCCACAGCTGCTCTGGGCAACCTGTTCCAGTGCCTCACCACCCTCACAGTAAGGAATTTCTTCCTAATATCTAATTTAAATTTCCCCTCTTCCAGTTTAAAGCCATTGCCCCTTGTCCTGTCACTACATGCCCTTGTAAAAAAATCCCTCCCCAGCTTTCCTGTAGGGCTCCTTCAGCTACTGGAAAACTACTGTAAAGTCTCCCCCCAAAAGAGTCCCCATCTCCAGGCTGAACAACCCCAACTCTCGCAGCCTGTCCTCATAGGAGAGGTGCTCTTCATGGCCCTGCTCTGGACTTGCTCCAACAAATAGAAGGTGCGTTGGCCGGGAATTGAACCCGGGTCAACTGCTTGGAAGGCAGCTATGCTCACCACTATACCACCAACGCTGTGCTTATTATATATTCACTGATTTAAAAGGCCAGTTCTTTATTGACAGTTCTAGCTTGAGGTGACCTGTAATAAAGAAGTTGTTTTTAAGGTCTTACTAATTTACTTGACTCAAGAACAAGTAGTTTTTTACATTAATTTCATGTTTGATCAGATACTGAACAGTTACTGAGCACTTAAAATAAAACTATTAGGTTTTTGTTGTTGTTGTTAAATAAAACCATGTAATTCTGTAATTGACTCATGAGTCTTGCGTCTTTTTGCCAGGTCTAGTAGTTTTAAGTAAGTTATTCTGCTGTCCATTCTGAATCATTTACAGGCTCTATTAGTTTTAGGTTTTTTTTTTCTCTTTTTAACACACATTAACACTTTATATTTGTCATATAACCAAAATATTGATTGTGTTATGGTTCTCCCTTTCTGTTATATGTTTAATATAGAGAGCTTTAAATATCAGATGATTTTACAGATCTGCACTATTTTCCTTTCTTTTTTTTCCACTTCCATTTTAAAAACATAGGGATCTGAGTGGTATTAGCCAAATACTGAGTGGTATTAGCCAAATAACCGAGGTGCTTTGTTTTGTCTTTTAGCTTTATCTTGCCTATCAGAACTTTATTCAAATTCTTTGGTACCTGGCTAATTCATCAATGCAAGACCTAAACCCCTGAAATTTATGGATGCATTTTATCATTTTGCTATTTCGAAATTAATTTGAAAATACAAGGGACATGCTAATTAGAGAATGTGACTTTTTGAATATAATTATTTTCTTTTTTTCCTTCCTTCTTTCTCTCATTCTCTCTGAGCTTTTGCTTTAGAAACATTATGGTTAATACAGATATATTTACATTCATTAATTAATCCAAGCATTTTGAGAACCTGTCAGATGGTTTTTCATTTTTGGTCTACAATTAGATTTCTCGATGGCAGAAGGAAAAAAAGAATGTCCTGAATGTTGGTAAATAAAAAGTCCTGCTTGAGTGCCCTTTAATAGCTTATCATCAAGATGTAATCGAACTGAATAATTGCTGCATAAGAGAGTGGCTGTGAACCAGCAGCTGCCCCCAGGCAGTACTTTGTTGAGGAATGTCACTGCGACAAAAAGTGCTGGACATATAATGCATCATCAGCATTTGTGCTATAGGCATGTCATGTAGGTGGACAGGAATCACTGGGGTGTGGTAAACGTGTGTCAATGGCATCTGAGTGGTATTAGATGAATGGGGGCAAGCAGAAAAACAAAGAAGGCAAAAGACAATGCATAAGACAAAGAAGCCAAAAAATTGAGGAAAACAGCTTTTACCACTAAATGGAAATTACCTTCAATGCTGCAGTGCACCACTGACTTTGACAGCTGAACCAGCAGCAGAGAGAACTTGACAAAGATATTGGTTATAGTGTTTTCTTTGCAAGGAGCTAAGTCTGTTTGATTTTCCACTGGAGATATTAATCAATGTTCCTTCAAAAAAATTAGACTGAACAGAAGAATATTTTCTTAAGGCTGTAAGAAATTATTTGAAAGCCTAGATTCATATGTGTGAATGTGTGTCTGCATATGGTTGTATTTGTGGACTAATAAAGCATGAGAGTGAAAATAATTGTGTACTTTTGGTCATTGGACTAAAGGTTACGTTATTCAAAATATGATAAAAATTCTGTAACGAATATGTGTGTTAACTTTATTTATCATAACTTCCCCTTAATATATACTGTATATCAAAACTAGAAGTTTATATATTAGGTTTAATTTAGACTTAGATACAAATTTACTTCCTTGCTTGCTCTTCCTGGAATTGCATTTCCTCCTCAACATATATTTCCAAACATTTTCTTTCAATTTTTCACTGAGATATGGAAGGTACCAAAGCTGAGTAAAGGTTATATAGTTATTACTATATATACCGAAAAAGATCATGCTTATATAATAACACTTCACTATCATATTGTTCTTTCATTTTATAGAAGGGAAAATATCATTAACCATACTTTAGATTTAGACACTTGAGTGAAATGCCTTGTATAAAGTCATGGGCTATGTCAGTAGTAGAAGCCTGCATAAACCTAAGTCTCTGGATCTTCCATTTAGAACATGTTGCCTCTTATCTCTATTGCTTTCACGTGTCTTCATTTTGAAATACAAATCACAGTTTATGTTATCGAAAGTAAAAATTTATTTGACAATTGCCTTATAGTACTAGTATGAAAAAATTAACACATCACAGGCCAAATTCTGTTGTCATGATTAAGGTTTCTTTTATATGAAAGAATTTGTCTTTGTAATGTGGCTCTATACTATATTTTCTACTTAAACTGTCAGTCAGGGTG
The DNA here is from genome assembly GCF_000690535.1 of Cariama cristata. Lineage (NCBI taxonomy): Eukaryota > Metazoa > Chordata > Aves > Cariamiformes > Cariamidae > Cariama > Cariama cristata. The sequence continues at coordinate 38,325 of NW_009636374.1, read as the reverse complement.
TAACGATATTTCGTGCCAGCTGCTTGCAGCAAGGCATGTTTAACAGAACTGGCAGTGACAGCCTTTAGTGGCCTAAACTGTTGTTCCTGAATTGCTTTGAGCCACTCAGCATTATGACAAGTAACCTAAGCTGAGAGTTTGTTTCATTACTTTTATAGAAGAAAAAGTTAAGCATGGGTGTTCACTCACAACTTGGATGCTTCTGACAGCAGGTATGAGCTACATTGCTTCCATACCATTGCAATTAATGTGGGGAGGGAAGAATTTCCAAAAGTGTACCAACCAGCTCTGCCTGTAGAAAAAGTAAAATTCCTCAGTGGACTCAAAGAGGTACATTTATTATAACACAAGTAGACTGACATACTTGTCTGAGAGTCCAACATTATCCTGCTCACGGTGCCAGAACAGTTGGACTGGGAGACATTCATGTCCAGTATGCTTGCTTGTCTGTACCCCTGTCTGAAACTAATCACTCATAAGCACAGCACAGTCTGTGTACTGGAATTAATAATTCACACAAGCCTCCTCTGCTGTGGTGTAATTTTAGCAGGGAGTTGTCTGTCTGCCTACATGAGTTTTTACACATCTGTCAGCTAACCCAAAGATTCATATGTGAACTCCAGCAGCTGGAGCATCAGGTGGATATCTGATTCTCTCTGCAGATGTGGGTCTGTTAACCAATGAATGTGTCATGCTTATCCATACACATAATATTTTTTCAACTACAGTAGTTAAAACATGGGCTATTTCCCTGTTTAACAAATAATTGTAGCATGTTTCTACAGCTTCTCATTGCAAAGAATTAGCCTCCATTTTAACAGGGTTAAGACTGCAAGTGTCAGAGAATAAAAGTGGAAGGAAATAGCTTCTACTAGTAGATGAGAAGGACTGCGGTATTTTTTTTTGACATGCAGCCTGGCTGTCAGTGAAGTGATCAACTTGACACGCACTAAGAGGCTGTGGTGGTGCACTATTGCCAGCAGAAAGCTTCGAGAGGCCTTTCCTTTTACTGAGAAGCTTTCTCATTTTGCAAAATGCTGCCTTCTCGCTGAGAATGCATGTTGGGCATAAGCTGACATACTTCAGCTGACTGCAATTACTGTAACCAGAGGCAACACAATCAAAATAACATAGTCTGTACTTCTTGCTTAAATATCTGTTCATTATTATGTGGACCTTGCAGCAATATCCTAAAGTTTTATTTCTCGGATGAGGTCAGTCTGGGTTAGTAATCTCAACTAAATTATATCCAGAAATAAAGATGAAGAAATTTGTTTCCCCACAAACAGCTAAAAGAAAAAAAAATATATACACATAGAGAAATCCAGAAGCTCAGCTTTAATGCTTGAAATGCATAAAAGAGTAATATACCATTTTTTGGATTTGGGAGTTCTTTGTCTCCTTTTTTTTTCTTTTTTTTTTTTTTTTTGAGTTGGATGTATCTTCCTTCTGGGAGAAAAAGACTTAATTTGGAGTGCCTGCAAGATCATGCCAAAAAACTCTTAGTGAAGCCGTCAGTTTTTTAGAGCTTCTGCCCCTCACAACTACAAGATACAGTCTTCTGAAAACTAGGTATCTGTGAGAGACAAAAGGTCCATAATCCCAAGATCTGGCTGAACTCTACGTTTACTGGAGGAGAGATCTTGCATCCTCCTAATGAGCCCCTGAAGACATTTCTTTGAGCTATGGCTTACCTTCTGTCCTGCTCAACACTCTCTGCCAATAACCAGGAAGGGAAGGAGCAGGAATTTGAAGGTGAATACTTCCCGTCTCTAAGTCAGACTCTTGTTCCTGGCGTCCAATGCAACTAATGGACTTCTTTCTCCCTGCACACACCTGAAAGAGGCAAGGACTTGAACGCTAAGTTAGAAAAATTCTTAAAGGATGGCTTGTAGTAAAACTGCTAGAGACAGAGAGCTGCATAGATGACAGATGTAATAAACTGAATGGAATGGATGTGAAGGAAGATGTAATTAGAGGATTAACTGGCAGAAAATGGATGAAGTAATTGTTTATGCACAAATCTCCAAAGACAATTTTAACTAGATGATGATCTGGGTGAGAGAAAGGAAACTGAGAAGAAACAGGAGGATAAGAGTTTGAAACAGAGGTTTTATAAGTCTTGGGATTTTGAACAGAAGGATACAAAATACTGTGAAGAGACAAAAAATTTCAGGCTACCATAAGATGTTCAAATGTTAAAGGCTAAAGGATTTTTTTTTTTTTTAATTTATTATAGTTGAAACTATAGTTGTCCAGCACAAAGGAGGAAACGTAAGATAATTTGGGCTGACAAATAACAATAATACTGGAGTACTAAGTTTGGAAAAGTAACTGAAAACAGATTTAGGAGTTGTAGATTTGAGAAGATGAATGCAAGGATACAAGAAAAATTATATTATTTTGGGGGCTGTAAAATAGGTGAATCGGCTACAAAAGTATTGCATGGAATTGTTAAAAATAAAAAGAAATAAAAAGAAATAGAGACACATGCTAAGGTCATACATTCATAGGAAAAAAGGACAAAAGCTTAGGGAACATTTTGACAAGAAATTGAATGGAGATGTATGGAAGCAGGTTGGGGTGATGTAAAGAAAATCTAGACCATGAAAAGTGAGCAGGAGGTGTCAGAAAAATAAATTCACGGTTTTTAAAGAAAAAAAAAGGACATGAAAATGAGATTGACAAACAGAGTTTTGTTAGTTTCATAGATTTTAAGGTAATAAGGGACGACTAGTGCTTCTAATTTAAGATGTTAGGTTACAGTTATTTCATTCAGCTTCCTTTGGTTTGAAACCAGCAACTACAGTATTCAGATCTTCAAGTATAACCGTTGTGTCCCAGAATGGTAGAACCACAAAGGTGGAAATGCCATTAATGTATAAAGAACTTTCACTGATATAAAATTGTTTCTATGGGGAAAAACTAAGATGGTTCTAGTAGGTTGCCTATGCTCCAATGTGCAAATATCTATTCCAGCTAATTAGACAGTCAGAAAAATATCTTCCCCATCTAATCTAGGAACCATTAGAAACCTATTCACATGAGTCACACCTAGCCAAGTATCTACAGAGCGAATAACCTTCTTCTGTTACAATATCTGTTGAAAAACATCTGTCTATCAGGAAAAATATCTGTTTCATTCCTAGCTTATGAGAGTCTAAGAGAATAATCAGACTGAAGATAGTTTGATTCATATTATTAAACAGAAAGAACACAAACAGCAACAATGTTTAGGGTAAATGCTATAAAAAACCCAACATTTTTTTCATTAGGATGGGCCAGAAAAAGACTCAGTTTGGAGACAGATGAGAGATTCTAGAGCTTTAATATTACACATATGGAGAAAGCTTTCTATTGGGATTTTTTTTTTTTTTTGTCAAGCTATACAGCAATTTTGACAGCATCTAGATTTGCATAATTAAAGTCACAAACAATGATTTTATTGGCTTCCATGGAAATCAGCTCAGATCTGCTGTACTGCTACAGATGAAGTCTCCAACCTCCAACACTAATCTAAGTGATGATATAAGTAAGTTAATGTACATCTGTTTTTTTTTTTATTCTGTCAAAACAGAAAATTAAATTAGGTCAGTTTAAAGAAAGGAAATATATTGCATATTGACATAACAGTTGAGTGAAGCAATTCTTAAAAGAAAAGAATAAAAAAGAAAGCAAGTAACAATTTCCAAATAAAATTGGTTCAATCTTTTGTTCAGTACTTGAAGAAACTTTTTATATCTTGAAAAAGTTATGATTTTTTTTTCTTGTTTGACATTGTGAGTCTTGACATTAGCCACATAAGCAATTGGACTGTTTACATTGTTTATGAGTCAGACAGACCAACAAATACTGACAAATTATTAAATCAAAAAAGAGGATTCCTTTTAATTTTTAAGTTAATATATATTCCCTTTAAATGTCCAAAAGTTTGAAACTATAACACATTAATATCTTACTGCACTTGTATTGCACTATTCATAAGATCTTCAGCTCAGCTTCTAAAACCTTTTCTTCATTAATTGAGTCTTGCTTACATTTGGGGAAAAAATTACAAGATCAAGTCATCTATTTGATGTGAATGTCAAGACCAGCTGCTGCACATAGAGAGGTCCTGTTGATCACTTTTCTGCATAGAATACAGGAGAGCACTCTTGTTTTTCTGTGGGCTTATTTTTGAGCATCTCCTCTTTCTATGTGCTTTTTTTTAGTACGTGGATTGATTATATCCTGAGTTCTTGTGCATGAGAAAAAAGGTACTAGATAATACTGAGCAGAAGGGAAAAAGATAGTAAAGATCCCTTTCAGTCTGAGAGAGACACATGAGCCTTCAAATTTAACACATACTCTATTCATCTTTCCTCCACTCAGGATCTTACCATAAGACAGATCAGTATTGAAAGCTAACTGAACAACAGGTTGGAGTACAAAGTTATCTTGTTTGTCTTAGCCTTGGCTAAGCTTGGCTTCTTTGCTAGTAATGAGGAGTAACAAAGCAACACAGAGGAAGAGCTTTATTTAATGATGTTGGAATGATGAATGAGCAATTCATCCAGAGCTTCCTTTTGGTTAGGAGAACAGTCTCAGACCTGTGTGTGAACTACTCTTTGGGCAGCTGGATAATAGGTCAAGGCAATGTCATTCCCTTCCTGAGTTAGAAACGGTACTTTCTGTACTTATGAGAGACGAGTTCCTTCCAATGGAAGCAAGAAATGCCATACACATGAGTCAGCCTTGAGTGTCCAGGTGGTGCCATTACTCAGTTTTTGGACACTGTGCTACAGCATATTCATACATTCATTCAATCACTTCACAGTTGTCTAAAAGGGAAACATCTTTTCACATTTTTCCCTTTGAATTTTTAAATTAAGGACATTAAAACAGGCACAATGCTCCTAGTTTCTGAGTCAGAGACTATCCTGTCCATTTTAATTCCTCTTGCCATTTTTTCAGGTGTTCTTAAATTGTGAGGAAGTAATAGATTAAAACAAAACAAAACCAAAAGAAAGGTACAGGAGTTTCTCTCTAACTGAAAGGCAATAAAACAGATTTCTGTCTCTTTAGTGTCAAAGTCCACTTAGCAGCAAGTTTCCATTTTGATATCTTAGACACAAGGTTTCTGGAATGAAATAGATCTTGAATAATCTACTTAAGAATTCAGTTGACGTGCATAACCATATCATTTTATTGTCATTGCTTAAAAAAAAAATCAGAAACATAAAAAAGATTGTGATGTTTTTCATTTTGGCAAGATAAATTTCTTGACTTCAGTATAGTTAAAGGCCTAGGAATCTGAACTGCAGAACATACCTTAATTCATTTTCTCCAATATGCAAAGTAATATAAATATTATTCTTTTTCTAGTTTAATACCTGTGGTGGGTTGACCTTGGCTGCACACCTGGTGCCCACGATGCCATTCTATCACTCCCCTCCTCAGCAGGACAGTGGTGAGAAAATAAGATGGAGAAAGAAAACAAAACGTCATAGGTCAAGATAAAGACAGTTTAATAGAGCAAAAGCAAAGACCGCACACGAGAACAAAGGAAAACAAAAGATTTATTCCCTACTCCCCATTAGCAGACAATGTCCAGATGCTTCCTGGGAAGTAGGGCTTCAGTACATGTAGCAGTTGCTCCTGAAGACAAATGTCATAATAACAAATGCCTCTGCCTCCTCCTCCTTTCTCTTAGCTTTTATTGGTAGATGTCATATGCTTTGGAATATCCCTTTGGTCCATTTGGGTCAGCTGTCCTGGCTATGTCCCCTCCCAAGATCTTGTCTGCCCCCAGCCTCCTGACCTTTGGGGGTGAGCAGGGGAATGCTGGAGAGTCAGCCTTGATGCTGGGCAAGCTGTGCTCAGCAGTAGCCAAAACAATGGTATGTTAGCAACACCTTTCTAGCTACCAATATAAAGCATAGCACTATGAGGGCTGCTGTGGGGAAAATTAACTCCATCTCAGCCAGACCCAATAGAATAACAAATAGAGTACTGCATCAGCATCATTATCTCCATACTAGATAACGTGTTGCCTAACTGCATATGAGAAAATAATTTCTTCATAGTCACTGGATGGAGTTAAATCTCAGTGAAAATTCTTAAATTTCTATGGGCAAATTCTGGATGGACTCTGATAGATGGTGGTAATTCTCACTGTTTTATCCCTAACACTGTCACTTCTGATGTCTTTTAACTCTGTGAAAAGGTGATGGTTTGCTGTGTGATTGCTTTGCTTATATTACTAAAAATACTGAAGAGTCCCAATTCTGGTAGAGCATCCTGTTACCCTCCAATACATATGCTTTAACTCCAACTCTCAGCTGTTTGCCATATTTTATCCTTCTTGAAAAAGTATTTCCCAGTCTCTGAAGAAAGACTTTATACAATGATTCATCTTGTAAAACTTTGACAAAAACTTCTTGATCGTACAGCTACATGAAATTTGCTGGTTAATCTTGATCCAAACCGCTATTTATTTCACTAAAAAAGCATTGCAAAGAAAGACCTAGTAGATTGTCTCATGATTTATTGCTGAAAACTGAAAAATAAGTGAAGGAACATATCCATCTATGTTTTGGGCTTTAGAGATCCAGATGAGACTCTGTAAGCCTAGAAAATAATCAGGATGCTTAAGGATTCAGAAGAAATTTTCTAAATGGAAAATGCAGATGATATTTATATCTGGCTGTAAAAAGCATGCAAAAGCATGCATCGTTAAAGGTACTAAACCAAAAATCATAAAAACAGGTTTCTGGGTTGGCATGGATTCAGGATAGAGAGTAGTAAATTTATTAAGGGGCAAACCATAGTTGTGGTTGAAGGGGAGAAATAAGAAAAATTGAATTAAATTTTTACAGAAACTTTCTGATATTTTACTGGACAACTTGTTTAATCTTTACTGTTTTTTGTATTTTGTTGTCCCATCCTCTTTGAGCAACAGCTTTCTTGTATTCTAACCCCACACAGTAGCTAAAAGAAGACACTTTAACTTCTTGACTTGGTAACTCTCGAATCTCTTGCAATATAAACAATTAGTAATTATAAACTTAACCCCTTATGGTAAAAAGGGTTTGACATATGTATCTGCCCCTCCATGTGAAAATTCAGCACCCACAGTGCTATGTTTCTAAATAAAATAATCAGCCCTTTGACATGCTGGAGATTGTACACAGTAAAAAGTAATGAATATTAGTGTTCCTGTTTTCTTCAAAAGTATTTCAAGGAGTAATAAGTTACTTTTTGCTGTGATGTGCATTATTATTCTTGTGAGGAACAGCAGCATAAAAAACGACTACACACACATATGGAAAGGTACTTGTGGTTATGAAGAGTATTGGGCTGAATGTTAATTGCATTTTTGTAAACAACTACTCAGTGTCACAATGTTAATGTGATATATCTTTGCATTGTACCCACTTAAGGCTGCCCCATAACTACACCTTATACTTTGAAGACTCTGGAATGCTGGAGACAGTAAAAAAGGCTTCTATCGTCCCTTCTTATTCTATAGTTGGAAAGCAAGCCAGTAGGCTTGTGTCACAGCTGTTGAGTTGTTGGCAAGAGTACTACCAGTGATATCATGAATTCTACAAATATATTCTAGTGCCTCACCAGGCAGCACCATGAAAGATATTCATTATGTTTCTCTTATAATACTTTCCTCAAAATCTTAAAAAACTGTAGAATAAAAAAGGAAGGAGTGAAGAGAACAGAGTGCAGTTTAATGTCTGAAACACAATGGCTAATTTTTATTTCAGATTTCCTTTCTTGATTCCCATACACTGCAGAATTATATGCTCTCTTCTTGTGCAGACATCAGTGTTTTGATGAAGTGCAGGGGGGTTGTATACATAAAAACTGTTATAATATTATTATTCATTGTTTCACAAAACCTGAATTATCATCTATTGAACAGTTAGTTTTCAATAAATAAGATTCCAGTAATCCAATGGTAATTATTTTGCCTACCATACCTGATTTAATAAAACCTTTATTAAGCAGGAAGACAGTTAAAACATTTACACATTTGATTGCTTTCAAACATGTCCTGTAGTTACTGCAGGTAATGCATTGGTGCTAAGCGAATTTACTACATGAAACGTGAACCACATTCATCCTTTTCTAGTATCAGTCTTCAGTGTTTTGGACTGTCTTCCTTGTGAGGTGGGATATGAACAGAGCTCTGTCAGTTCTTGAGATTTAATATAGTATAACAAGGTTAGTGACCAACAACATCACTCTAAGGCTTTCTCTCCAAAGATGTATACAAGACAAAGTGCTAAAATGTTTAAAAAGTTTTCATCCCAATGGGTGTCCCTTCAGACCAGATCTGTGTAGTAACACATGCCCCTAAGATACTAACCACTGTGATTTTCTGGAGAGTTTTGAAAAAGGCAGTAGTGACTACTCCTGTAACAGACTGACACACAGTCAACTCACTAAGTTCCTGAAAGCTACAGTTACCACCTCAAATTTAGACACAAATCCTGTTTGTTCTGTGGGTTATATTCACTAAGGACTAAATTTAAGTTAGAACACAGACTTAAAGAGCTATGTTACCTAACCTGATGTAAAACGTTCTCTGTAGACAGGTAATGTTGTAAGCAATGTAATCTTAACTCATTTATCACAGTCAGCTGACAAAACAATGGAATTTAGGCAACTCAATAATTTATCTAGTTAAATCTCATTCTTTAAGATAGGTAACTGTATCTATATTAAGATCAGCTAGGGTGTTTCCTTACCTTCCTGGTACAGCCTTTCTAAGGTGTTTTTAAAAATGCCTCCTGAGAGGGATTTCTGAAGTCTAACCTAACCTTCTCTTCAATTTAAGCTCCTATTTCTCATCTTCTCAACCATAGATATGACGGATCAAGCTCCTTTTCATACTTAAAGACTGTTATCACGTCTTTCTCTGGATTTCTCTGGAATAAAGAAGTTCAGTACATCCAGTCATTGAGCTTGGCCATTTTCTCTCAACTATCTTCAACTAGGTCCTGAGTCACAATTATCACTGCATACATTGCTTACCTTCCTAAAATCCTAACATAATAGAATGTTTTGAAGCTAAGTAAATCTCAAGTGAATGAACTGTGGCTTTGGGAATCTCATTCATCTTTTCTTTTTGCCTTGACTCATATGGCAGAATGCCATGCAGTACTGTACATTCTGTATTGTCACTGGCCATTCCCACATCTTGACACTTTGCTCAACAGGTATTATAACCTTAGCAGACTGCAAAACTCAGCCTCTGTCACATAACCGAAGGAAGCAAATCTCAGAAGTGGTGGCCCACAAAACTGCACTTCTGCCAGCTTCTTCAGAGTCTATTCTGGAAACACTTCATCTTTGCTAATAGTAGTTATAAGGCAAGAGCATCTTGAAGCCACCCATGCTTTAAGCTACGGGAAAGGTATATCCACACAACATAGGGCTGATTGAGTAGTGTTAGTAAATAATATAGTAAATAAATAATTTCTGTAGTGAAACGTCAAATAAATTATTTGCTAACAAATGCCTTTATTATTCCTCCATCCTCAGAGACAGTGGCTTAATATCCAGCTGTTACACTACTTGTGTTTTTTAAATGACAGATGTTCAGAATAAAATATTTATGAATATATATATATATTCCTTTACTTGATCAACTTTGAGAGACATTTACTGCTGACCATGCTCAATGCAACTAACATGAATAGGTTAAATTCTATACTGGCATAAATCCGCTGAGTTTGCAACAGGCTGGGCTTTGACCCTTTGTTATTATTTAATAGGAAAATAAACATTCATACTTGAATTTGTGAAAGGGAATGATAAGAGGGTTGTACAGGTCAGTTTCTTATTAATGAAATAGAGACCCTTTCAACTCAGAGCTACTCAGATGAATCTGAAGCAGGTCAGAAGTAAGCTAAAGTCATTAACATCTGACAGTTGGGTGAAGGCCTGTGTAAAATGAGTTGGTGCTCTCAGCCCAGTACATAAAACATCAGAATAATTGGTGTTAATTTGCACCCCTGTTGGCAGACTTAGCACAGAGGCCAAAGATTGAATGGGCATGAAAATTAAACTATCCTGTCAGCCATAAAGGTTCTTTCAGGTCAGGATTGAAATGCATTAACAGGATACTATAGAGGAATTGCCACTGTCAGTGCTTGGGCTGTAGCTGTTTGGTGAAAAAGCCAAAGACTTTGTGACTAAATTCAGTAATATGATGCATTCCTTAGACTTAACAAACATTGAGCATTTTTCTTCTACTTTATTTATTTATTTGAGAGAGAGAGAAAAAAAATTTACATCAGAAATACAATTGTGACAAGAACCAAGGATGTCAACAGCTGACCTCTACATCAAGTGCAAATTATTGTATCAATTTCTGTGAAGAAACTCTAATGTATTTTTGCAACTGAGAAGCCATAAATGGTACTTTGTACATGTGTGCTGATAGCAAAAGAATTGACCACGTGGATAATTAGCCTTAGGTACGTTATAGTCCAGCATTAACTTCCAGTATAACTTTTTGTTTTGGATTACCAATCTGATAGTGACACAACTTGCAGTCTTTTTCAATCTAATGCAATCAATATTTAACACCAGGCATGCCTGTTCTTTTCATTCCTGGTTGCACATCAGAATAAAGTTTGCAATTACATTGGAAAGGCATGAAGATATTGAAAAGATGAATGCCTTCACATTGCCAACTGCAGAAAATCTGGCTGGGGAGCTTTGAGAAAATTCTGCAGTTATGTGTCTCTGTACTAAGCATGATGAGATTCAGAAATGGAGAGTGGGTAAGTAACACCTCAAATTATATTTATGTGGAGTATGTTTACCACTTGCCAAGTCTAGCAGCTATTCACAAGAAATAAAATAAATCCTCTGTAGATTTAATCATAGGTTTAATTTGCTTTAGTCTAAAATGAAGGCAGTCCTGAGTGAGCTGAGGAGTTAAGTAATGCGGATGTGTCTTTCATGTGCAAATTTCTTTTGACTCAGTGAAACAACAGCTCCTAGAGTCTGGACTGATGTCCACACAACCAGGCCTGCATGTGAATGCAAATGACTTCATTATAGGCCAAGTCTCCGTGCACCAATGAGCTGTACAGGACACTTGCAGTGATACCAGCTTTGTGTGCAGCTTTCTTACTGTTTCTGTTTCCTGTCTGAAAATAAGTGGCATCTTATCTGTTGCTAAGCAGTAGGAAAGGGGTCCAGTGTGGCAGGGGAAACAAAACTTCTCTTTTTGTTAGTGTATTCCTTTCACCCTGAAAATTGATAATTTTTATATTACCTTTTTCTTCTATCATCCTGAATTTCTTAAGTCACCTCAAAATGAGTCTGAATTCTGTTCAGTTTGCTGTATTGCCGAACTCATTGAATACACATAGCAAACAATACATTCATTGACAATAGTAATAAAAAAGATCAGTTATTTTCAGTTAAGTATAGCACAACCTTTTATAGGAAATACTCGAGGAAAACATAAAGAGCAAGGACAGTCCTTTATGTATATTTTTACCCTTCTAGCTCAGAGACCAGTATCTCTGTACTGTGAAGAGAATTCCTGATAAGCATTCCAAGCTTTTGTTTGGCTTGAGAGACAGGCTTACAAGTCTTTGTAATTATACCACACAAGCAGAGCACTTTAGTAGATTGGGTTAAGAGTACATCATGCAGAGCTTCGTAGCAGTTCCTGTAGCTAAAGATCTTTTTAGGTGAGGTGGGAAATGTGAACTTGTATCACATCACTGAGTAATTGAATTTGGATTACTCAAAGCATACGTATGGGCTGTCGTCCTCAAAAGAATGTTTTATCCCCTACTAGAGAGATTTTAGGCACTTTGCACAATCAGTGGCTTGTGGACAGCAGGTACATTGATTGTATTGTAAACTTTGTTCAGAATCCTAGATTCAAGATGAAGTCTACATCCCATTTGAATGGCTGAAATCTTCAAATCCACGCCTGACTGCTTCCTCCTCTGAAGTACAAAATCTGTGGGGTGTTTGAGGAGCAGTGCAGTGAAGTATAGACAGACAACTAATTGTTCTTTCCAGCTCTCAAAGAGAAGGAGGCGTTTTCCCATACTGTAGATATTTAGTTTTAGAGCTAAGAAACAATCCTTACATCAGAATTTGTAGCCAAGTCCTGAAGATGATTCCCTTTTCTGGTTAGTGATCACTGAGAAACCCTCTTTCAGATGCGTAGCTTTGCCCTTGTACCAGAAGCAGAACTTTAGCTCTGCATTTTGCTGTATGTGTTGTCTGACTCCTTTTGTAAATCCATTCTTTTGAGCATACAAATGCATTGCTTTATCAACCTTCACTTTTATGTCTTTCAGAGCAAGATAAAGAGATCAAATATGCAGTTTGGCTAAAACACTGTTCCTTAAGAGTTTAAAAATGAAAGAAAATCCATCAATATTTCTCTCTTCTGGACATTCTCATGTTTCTGCTGAGAAAAAAAATTACACTTAGAAGAAGAAATTGAAATACAAAGTAAAAGGAAGATCCCTTAGCATGTCTCAAAAAAAATAGGTTTTCCATCCTACACAGTTAGACAGCTAACATCAACGACTGCAGTGCACAGGAGGATGTACATGTCTGAGGGCCAATAGGAATGAATCACAATTACCCGATCAGCAGTCCTAAGTTATTTTGCACTGATCTATCATGAAGATTTATTAGTCCTTAACATTTTTTATTATTTACTGGCAACAGGAGTGCTTGGTCCTTGAAGGTGATCTGACACTCCTCTTGTTGCTAGTATTGTATATTCCATTCCGTATGAAAATGACATACACATGCCTAGTACTAGACACCAGTATCACCTAGTAGCAAACACCTAGTAGCAAACACCAGCCCCTAGAAATACCTCTAGGGATTACAGGCCCCTGGCTGCCTTCCCACATCTCATGATAAGTACACAGCTATTTTATATTCCATTAGCCTGATGTCCCTGTGCTTGAGCATATGCTGTTGTCTGTCTTGGGCATATATCCAAACAGAGTGCCTGCAGGCTGTGTTCTCCTGTAATCCATTGTATGTTCTGAGAAATCATATGATCCTATCGGTTTTTCAGATACCACGGTTTTAAGCTGTCAAAATTGACCTCGTGTCATGTTTCTCTTTTGCTTTTTTCTGTTAAGGCTGTCCTAGAACTTCAGGTTCAAGTATGATTGAGTGCAGCAGTATGCTTCTGTCACAAAAGGAACAGATTTTCTAAGATCAGACACAGTATTATATAGACCCTACATAATTCTAGGCTGTGCAAATTAAATTTTAAAATATACTATTCCATCCCCCCAAGAGCAGAATTCAAATTTTTCTAGCTGGAAATTCGAGACAGTTCTGATATTTGCAATAAAACTGTCCATCACTTCAGACCTCTTGGCAAACATTTTCTTCAGATATGCTATACTCAGTGTAGCAATTTGTACTTTTAGGCACAGCTTAGAAAAAGAACACATAAGCCACAACAGTCCAGGAGTAGAGAGCCCTCCTATGAGTCTCTTTTTTGCCTGTAACCGCAGAAATTACACCATTACTCTGCATCAACTGTGTTTCTTAACACAGTGATCAGGCCAAAGAAAAGGTATGTCCTCCTACCTCTGCTCCCTACTTGACTGTACCAGGAAGGAGGACAGTCTAAGGTCAGGACACCACTCACAGTTCCACAAGTAAGGACCAGATATCAAAATCCAGTCCTATGTTATTACCAAAAAATGTCTAATATTTCTTATTGTTTCAATGGTTTATAACTTTACCAAATGTTTGCTATTTGGAACATCTGATTCTGTCTCAGGATGAGTTCTTGAGGGTGTTCTTCAACAACAGCAATTCAGCTGGTTTGAAGGTCAGATAAAAGAACAAAATAACAGTTTTGTAACTATTTTTAAAAATGGGGAAAAATAGGAACAAAATTACATGTAGTTATGTAATTAAAGATGGCAGCAGCAGCATCCATGACTCAAGGGAGTCAACTTAAGGCTGCATAATTGATATTAATTCGGTATTTTCTATATCATGTTTTTTACATTTTAACATCTTTCAACAAAGTTTTCTGTAATTGTATGCTTTTGGGGATGTGCGTATATGTGTATTTTTAAATTGCTAAGAGTGTTATTTAATGTATTTCCCTGGAATTTCTGCATGCTGTTTTCCTTTCTGAGGAAGAAAGTTTTTACTCAATAGATTCCACCCTCATAACAGGAAATTTTCAGCCCATCAAAGGAATTTTAATGCCCTTGGACAAAATTTTACAGTCAATATATAAAATTTATTTCATAAAATTCTCATTAAAGTCTATTCTAAAAACTAAGAAAGGGCCACAGGAGTTTGTCTCCAGTATTATACTAACTTTCAGATAAAATTTCTTAGTGGACATTAAAAGACAGCTTAATGAAGTAGGAAATCAAATACATAAAATAGTCTGAAGTGAATTTTCATTTGCAAAGAAACAAATAACTTCAGAAAATTTTCAGAAACTTTCTTCTAAGATCTTCTTATATGTCAAACATGCAGTGGTCATTAGGGGACTTGTATGTGAAACAGGTTAGAGTAGACTTCTAATAAATTCCTATGTATTAAAAAAAAACAAAAATCAAAACCCCAAGCACAACAAGAAAAAAACCAATCTAGCTCTCATAAGCTCATAATCCATCAGGAATTTGTAATTTTCTCCAGCAAACAGCACAGGACTGGGTGAAGATGGACAATTAACAATCATTACATTCTGTATATTGGCTTATAGTGGGAACACTGAAATGTTATCAAACCATATACCTATACTATCTCCTGTACCTGAGATAGTCATAGATGTGAAGGCATTATAGTCATTATATTTATTGCAGTATAAAAGTTTTATTCTTTACATTGGTTATATAAGGAGACAAAACTTGACAGACCTGAAGAATAATTGATTTGATGGGCTTTTCATTCCCCTGTGTTCAGAATCACAATAGATACCATAGTATGTGGTCCACAGAGCCTTCTACCTTCTCTTCAGAAGCCCCTGGCGACTTGTGGTTGTGTTTCAGGATAGGGTAGATTTGTGCATGTTCTTTTCTTATCCTGTGAATAATCAGAGGAGTTCAGTCAGTAGAGCTGCCATGATTGCAGCTTTCTTGAGCAAAAAGTGGCACTCTGCAGTGCTGCCTCTAGGCGAATAGAGAGGACAGGAATTTCATGAAGTTCAAAAAGAAGTGAAAAGTCCTGCACTATTCAAAAGCTGTCTGGACGCAGACCTGGGCAACTGGGTCTGGGTGGCCTTGCTTGAGCAGTGGAGTTGGACCAGATGACCTCCAGAGGTCCCTTCCAACCTCAACCAGTCTGTGATCCTGTGATATGTCTAGGCTTAGTTTTTCTCTAAGTGCAATTTGTGGTAATGTCTACACAAATCAAGTTTTAATGCAGGCCCATGATAAAGATACAATATAGATTCTCCCAATCAGAAATGTAGTGCCCAGAATCCTTTAAGGCTTGCTTCTACAGTAATAATTCCACTAACTTTTCAGGGAGAGAAAATTTTTATACCCAGATGAGAGAGCAGGTCTTGATGAAAGTTTATCTCCAGCCACATTTAACAAATCAAAAGAAAGAAAAGTTGAATGAACCTAAGATGAAAGTAAAATCAAAGCTTAAAAAAGACAGTAAAATAATGGGAATACTCCTTTCTTTTTAGCAAATAATGACATAAGATAAAAATCAAAATACCAAGAAAACTTGGAAACATCATGTCATATTTTTAATCCAAATGTTTTCCCTGATGTATTAAAAATTCAGAGTGAGAAAGAACAGTAAAGCTGTTGTCAACCTGCAGGGAATCCAGGGTATGCTGAAACAAAGATGACAATGTTTTTTCCTGTAACTATTAAACAAGGACGGGTCATAAATTGTTTCAGATGTCTCTCTGACAAGTCAAGAACTGTTTTACACCTATTTAAGGACATTGTGTTCAGTAAAAAAAAAAAATCCCAAAGTTCTTGTTAAATTTAGTTTTCTTATGGGTGCTAGTTGCAAGACACCATCTTCAGCAGTTGGATATGTCTTTAATATCTGAAACAGGGATTTGCATTTGGCACAATGCCTGTGTCTATGTTTAATGTTGCATAACTTAACAGTACTTCTTGTTTTTTAAAAGAAGCCAAGTTCATTTCCATTTCTTTTCATTTCAGGAACCAACATCTTACCAGTGATTATCAAAATTTAAGAAATTACTACTGTGTGTGGCAGCAAGTACTCCTCATTGAGGTCATGGCAAATTGTTTTCTGGCTTGATTGTAAACTCTTTTGGAAAGGAATGTGTATTTGTGGAGTGCCTACCACAAAAATTCCTTTCCAAACACTGGCCTTTACTTACAGATCTCCAGCAATGCAGCAGTAGAAATTGCTCTGGTTTAGCTCTGTAGAACAACTGTTTCATCCTTCTTCTGTTTCACTCTCTATCAAACCCTGTAAACACCCTTCTGTTTTCTTTGTGTTAAGTTCTTAAATATAATACTTTCCCATATTTTTGGTATAAAGTACACAGAAAGATTAATTAAGCAGGTAGCAAAGGATTTCTTCAGGGCATGGTAGTATTTGAATGGCATAAAATTAGACCATCTCATTCTTTTTATTTTTTAAATAAAACAAATCTTGTCCATTTGTTTCCTGCTGTCCTGCAGAATATATAAGTTTCTGGCAGGAAATGAAAGCCCAAAATATTTTCTGATGAAAACTATTAATTTTCAGTCAAACTATGAACATTCAGAAATCCCATTATGTGACCTCCAGGGAACCCTAGGTTAGAATCTCACGCTTCAGTCTGTTTTACAGACAGGATTTCATGGCAGGACACAAAGACCTCCCAAGATGTATCTTGAATCTACACGGAGTACACACAATGCATTGTGTCTTTTCCAGCTAGCCACCTGCAGCCACAGAATGGTATGGTCACACAAGTAAACCAAATTATTTCAGATGAGGCATTAGACTGTTAATATAACACTAGATTATCTATTTGGGAGTGCTCAGTTCTCTCACTAAAAAAAAAATATTCCAAAACCCAAGACAAACAAAACCCCACAAACCATAGAAACCAACATAGAAGACACTTTACACTGAGTCAAGAGACAATTTCCTTTTAGAAGGAAAGATTTTCCACTAGAAAACATGTAAGATTTTCCGTGTACAATGAAGGATCATATTCCCAGTCTACTCTTCACACAGACACATGATAATATGTTAAGAAAAAAATAGTCAGTGTTTTCCTCTTACAGTAGTCCTTTTGACTGCTTAAGTGGTTGAGTACAAAACTGTCTTGGAAGCATACCAGCAGTTCCTGCACAGAAGGCAAGGTCAAATAAAACTGTCAGGAAGACCCTCCCATCGAGACACGAGGTTCTGAGAGGACCCTCTGCTTTCTAAACTCCTTCTCAGAGAGGAGGTTAGGTGCAGCTGGATCCACTTCTAATCTCAGACTTGGTCAATGGTTTATGTCTAAGGATTTTTTTATACATGTATATATACACCTCCCCGCCCCCACCCCCCCCCAAAATAGACATATGGCAAACTCAAAAGAAGAATTTATTTGTCTAAACAAAGTTGAAACTCAGGATAAAAAAGAAAAATGTTCTCTTAACTAAAATAACTTTACACTCCAACAAACAATAAACCACAGGTTCAGGATACCAAGTGGAAGTCAATTACTACACAGCTCATGGAATCCCAAAACTTTGGAATGATAGTTCAAAATGCACAATCACTCACCTATAAAATGAGGGCTCTCAACCTGCAGAAGTTACCTTGAGAGATGTCCCAACCCAAGAGGAAAGTCCCTGACTGCAGACACGCTGCTCCAAGGAGGATCAATGCAAAATGGCCCCCCAGCGGGTCTCCATTTCTAACCTAGGTCAAATCTGGTCTGTGATTATATATGGTCAGTATTCTAGAAGCTTCTCATCAACTAGACCATTTGATTGGCTAAAGACTCTCTCTGTTGATCGAGAAGCCCTGTCTTTCCTGTCCCCTGACTGAGGTGTGTGCATGACATGGCACACGTGGTCCACAGGTCTAGAAGTTTCTGGTGTCAGAGGCGGGGGGATGGGGTGAGGAGTGCACCTTCCACAAGAACTATCAGCATTTGGGAATCTGAGGACCAAAAAACATAGGAGGATTCTCTGAATATTTTATATTAATTTCAGGCCTAATTTTTCCTTTCTACCAATAGTTCCAGGAGTCAATAATTCTCTGAAACACTCAAAATATGCCTACTTACTAGAGATTTATACAATAGACATTAGACAGATATTTTCTACCTTTCAGATGGAAAATGGCCTATCTTACAAAACCAAAATTTCCTCCAGAAAATTTTTAAATCAAAGAAAAGAAATAGCTTTCCATTACAGAAGGGACAATGGCAGCTTTCTTGATCATTTTCATTATTACTACGCAGGCAGCAGCTTCCAACCCATCTCACCATCATGTCAGACGCTTTTTGCACATATAAAACTTTTGACTGCAGGGAAAAAGAGCCTTCCAGGTAGACTACTGATGGACCAAAAAATCTGGATGAGCATTCATAAAATGCGGTTTTTCAGAAAACTAATTTTTTTGGGGAAAAAAAGTCGTATACTTTTGCTACTTGTTCTGTTTGTTGTGGGAGAAATAGGGAAAGCTTGACCTTTTATGTATGGATGCGTATTTTGCAGCTCGACTTCCAGTTCTGATAAATATAGATACATATTTGTTAGAATACATTTATATAAAATAAATATGTATAAATATATGTATTTGTATAAACACATTTAAATGCATATATTTGTTATACATGTGTTATATATATGTGTTATAATATCTCTCAGCTTACAAATATTCTTCTGACATTAATAAATTCAGTTTACAGTATGCTTAGTATGGAATATGACTTAAATCACTCAAATTTTAATTCTCTATTGGATTTCAAATCCGTCTTCTCTTCTTGTGTATTTCCACCTCACACACCTGCTCAGTGTTTTAATATTTATTCATAATCAATAAAGAATCTCACTATTGTATTCTAAGGAAAACAGGTACAATTATATACGTATCATTTAGTTTTCAAATAACATAGAAACATATTTGTGCTACTTAAGCTCTTCTCACCATTCATTTGCTACCTGGTAGTCTTGATCTACTGTTAGATTTCCATGTTTAAAAGACCTATATTATAATTTTGGGTAGATCTTAAAATAAATGTCAAAAAAATTGTCATGTGCTGAAACTTTCCTCAAAAAATTTCTTGGTAACAAGAAAACCAGAAATAGGAACTGCACTCAATTAAAAACTGATGGCTTTGTATGCAGTGTGGTGTTCTCTTCACTGTGATGTTATTAAATTTTCATACATTAAATTATAGTTGCTGGTTATAGTAATCTAATTGTTATATTTCTATGAATATAAAATGGTCTTTTACAAGCAAGTTTTATTTGCAATAGTAACAGTATTAAAATAATGCTTTTTCTTATTTTGATGTTTGTAAATTGTTTACAGAAACCTAATAGATTCATCCAGTTCTTACTAGAACCCCAGACAAAGCTGAGTTTTAACAGAAGTGATCTCTCCACATGTGCACGCCCAATATCTTTTGTTCTTTAGTTCCCTACAGCATATATCTACATCCTGATCTTTCAAAGTGTTGTGCAAATTGGTATGGCTAACCAGCATCACTAACCATTGACCTTAATTCTTTCAGCCAGCATATAAATTCAACCCTTTTGTAGCAACTTCCTTCCTGTCCCACCCCACTAAATTCTTAAGCATTTTTGCAATGCAGAGAAGCAATTATCTTGGAACTGGTTTGAAATATATAGCAGCTCTAATAAATGCAAAGAAAAAAATGTGTTTATGACTGTGTCTTACACATTTATTTCAGAAGAAAGCAGCACAGGTAAATTGGCATGAACTTTGCATATAGCCCAACAAGGTTTATTTAAGGTAGTTGTGATGTGACCCTAAAAATGGTTTTCAATAACATGAATTTTTAAAAGGCCGCTATTAGTTTTCAGAAGCCAAACAATTAAATCTATTTTGCATTTTTTTAATCAGATCATATTTTTCAGCTAAAAGAAAAAAAAAATTAAATGCAACTAATCAATTCTAATCAGTTTATAAATAGTTTATAGTTTGAAAACTTTCTACAATAAATGATGCAATTAAATATAAGAATATGCAAATGAGACACAGAGCCAAATTTGTAGCACACAGGCCAATTTAACACTTGCATAAATCTTGCATGACAAAATTCCCCTTGATTTCATTATGGTATGGTCTTCTGGTAGTCAGATTGGCTTCATTGTTTGTACTAAGATGTCTGACTAATGAAAGATTTGTTAAATTTGGAGCTTATGCTTTCTGATCAAGACACAATACATGAGATATTTTACTGCACTTTAGATAGTCATTTATTACTGTTGCAAATTTTCTCTACCCTTCATATAGCAAGTTTGTCTAAGAAAGTAAAAAGTCGAAAGTCTGTGTATTCTACTGAAGAAGTTATGCATAACGTAGCATTTTCTCTGAGACTAACAGCAGTAGATGAGCTTATATTTATATGTAGTACCTTATAAAGTACTCTAAAGGTGTTCAAAAAACACTTTAAGAACGATATCTACTCAATCAGTATTTCAGAATCACTTAACCCATCAATGAAATGTCACCTCTGCAATGAGATGGAGTATTGGTTTAACAGAACACAGCAATATTTTATAACAGCTCTTCTTGCATTTACGGTTAATTTCTAGAAATGCATAATATATTATATCATGGAACTAAATGTTCATATGCAATAATGTTGAATTCAGCATCAACCAGACCAGTTAAGCTCTTGTATTTAAGTATCCCAAGGTTCTAACATTTCAAGCACCAGGCATAATAATTAGTTTTTTGCCTTTCTTAAAATATTTAAATTGGTGAATGAGTATTAATGCAAAACAACAAAAAAGCAAGGAAAAAATATTAAAAACCCCAAAGGAATATGGTTAGCAGAAGCCAGACTTCAATCAATAAAGTACAGACTCTCCTGAGTGTTCTATTTGCACTGAATTGAGAGGATTCTGAGGTCTCTTCCAACCATAATGATTCTATGATTCTATGATTCTAATATCCTATAGTTGAATATGTACTTATTTTTATATGTATTACTCTGAATTTACGAGGGAGGTGTCACTGTTATAAATGATCCTTTTCTTGCTTCGGATCCTGCTAAGTAATGAAACTACTTTGATATGCAACGGTTCATTGTTAGAATTATTGTTGCATTCTAACAGTGAATTTTGACTTCATGTGATAAATAGCTTCAAGTAGATAAGATATGGAAGAAGAACTTCCTGATTTACTATTTGGGAAGACAATGTCATAACTGACAAAGATCTTCAGATGTAAGCTGCCATAAATATTCTTTTTGATGAAGTTTTTCATATTGTGTTTATGAAATAAAACTACTGACACATCACTTGCTCTTAATTTCCCTTGACAGAAGTGTCTTTTTCAGAGAGAGTTTCACATTTCTTTCTGTGAAAAAATACAGTGTACCAGTTCTTTCCAGTGTTTCTAAGAAATGGAAATGACCATAACAAGCTCAAGGCAACAAAATTGATAAAATGCAAGAATCCCACCACGGTCTTTCCTGTGGGTGACTCTCTTACTGCTTCTCTTTTTCATCTATGAATGGCGCTGCCTGTTTAGATGGTGCTACAGTGTTACCTGTTTGTTGTTGCTTTATTTATGGGTAGCTTGTAATTGCTTAGATAACCCAGCCAAGACTTGGACATTTGGAGCTCTGTAAAAATGTTAAGTACAAGTGATTTTCTTTTCAATTGTGCAGTTTGAGCATAGAAGAGGGGCTCGCAGTGAACAGCAAAAGCTGTCACACTATTGCCTTAGCAAGTGAACCAGAATACTTCTAAGTAAGGGAGTGCATTTTTGAGTGTGAAACAATAATCTTTTCCTGCTTTAAGTAACAAAACCTGTAGTTGCCCCTCCATCTTCCTCTCACCAGCATTCCAATGGTTTATTAACATTTTCAAAGCCAAGAAATTCCATTCAGTCATTGAAATCATATGGTCCCAAGTATGGACATGTTCTAAGATTTAAAATGTGCAGTCAGTTTGATCTTCTTAAAGATATTGGAAATATTAAAGATGTCTTTAATCATTCCATTAAAGAAAAAAGGAAACAAGACTCTTTTCTCCAGCAGGCTGGAGGTATATCTTTTTTCTCTCCTTCAGCATTGGTGATAATTAAGTAGTGTATGCATGTTTATATGAGTATTAGGAGAAAGGGGGAGGAAGAAAAGGGAGCTCATTTAGAATAATTCCAGACTTCAAAACTGACAAAAACAAATAATAGCATAATATTACTAATACTACTTCTAATAACAATAATGTGTTTGTTTGTTCTTCCTATCTAGGGTATAATCTAAAATATGTTAAATTTCTGTCTGTTTACTCAAGGGGAAACATTACCTCATTTGCAATTGTCTCCAAGTGGGGGGAAGGGAGGAGGAGAAAAGCTGTTCTCCAAATGCAGCCATTTGAATATCCATGTGTTGAGACTTACCATGTTCTCTTGCTTTTAAACTGTTCCTACTTATACACCTACATATCACAACAGAGGAAAAATTCTTAAAATGTAAATTGATTTCTAAACTATGGTGGTTTTTTTCCTGCATGAATCTGGTTTTTAGAGTTTAGAAGCTGTCATGCCTGAAGTTTGAAAGGAAAAATAGATTGTTTCTGTGGGCTGTCACAGTTTCATATTTATGGTGGCATATCACTTTACTACTCCTGCTGACGGTCCACCTGTCTCCATTGCTCTGAATCGACACTTCAGGACTCAGCACCTACTGTTAGCCGCCGAGAAATACTCCCTAAGGCAGGAAAGAGGCAGCAAGCCAAAAACAACATTCACAGCCAGTTAATGAATGCAGAAATTAAAAAAACCCAAAAACCAAAAAACAAACAAACAAAAAAATACCCTGGAAACCATTTCCAGAAAAGCAATCAAATCATATGATAGAGAGTAAAAGGTAGAGTTAAAATATAGATTGCTAAAACGAACAGAAACAAAATCATTTTATATGGCACCAGATTAGTTCTCTGTCCTATTATGTATTGAATGGTTTATTGTCTTATTCTCATCTCACACTAGCCTAATGGATGTTCTTAGTCATGATTTAAACTGCATTGAATGGAAAACAATCCTTCAACTTTTAATTTCTTTCTGAACATCAGATGGAACATTAGAAAGACAACTTCTTTCTTGTATGAAATTTTTACCCAGCAGTTGATGGTGCTTTTGAGGTTCATAACTTCCAATCTTTTCACTTTCTCTTATAAACTGATACCCTTAGATGAAAAAGAAAGAAAAAAATAAAATCATTACCATCTAGAGGGGTTTTAAAACACAATCTGGTTTGGCTCAGCTGTATGAAATGACACAGTGACTTTTGAAGCATTTCAAAATATTTCTTTTGATTTCAGACGGCGTTTGTGTAAGCTATCAGCACACTACAGAATTCTAATGTTACCTGAATGGTAGGGAAAAAAAATCATGTTTATAAGGTTCTCAGCTCACCAGAGGTGAGAGTCATTCACTCTCAGAGTGATTGAAAGTATTTTGCTTTCCTCCCAGCTCCTGCAGAGCTAGAACACAGTGGGAACCAGGAGCCATTGTCTGTGGCAGGAAGGAGATTCCAGCTCTTGCTGATTTTGAAGCTTCTCCTGAGTTCCAGAGAAGATGTTTCACTTCCAACAGATGAGGACATCTTCATCTTGACGAGTTCTGCACCCAGTGGAACCGGTGAGATAAAGCTTGCAGATTCACACCTGACTGGTGGCTGCCAACATGTTTCAGGATTTATTGAGTTTGAACTCTTGGGAGTCAGACTTCACAGGCTACTGCAAAATTTATGATCATCACTTTTCATGAGTGACCATCTTGTCTAGCCTCTGCTGAGAAAAAAAGTTCAGCTGCTGCTAGGAGCTAGACCACCTTCAGAGGTCAAGCAGAAATGCCACTGGAGCAATACATCTTACTGATTTGCTGGTGATATGCAAATTCAGTAATTTACCCCAAAAATGGCAGTGTGTTAACCCTCTGAAAAGTTGCATACCATCACACACTGTCTTACTATGTACTGAATGTACAGAAAAAGGAACCCAGAACTGAAAAGTAATTGAACTGAAGAAACAGCAAAGGGTTTAATAGACTTGATCCTGAATAACACTGAGTTTATTTCTCTGCCTTTATCCATATTATAGAATAGGGCCTTGGGATTGAGCCATATAAGTCTGCTACCTCATCCAAATTAGGCTATACTTAGGCATGTGTCTCATCTGTATAAAAGCAAGCACTTTTTTTTTGCAACACTACCTATAATCATTGCTCAAACTAGTTCTTGAACTCGGATAACTTTATTTTAGCTACTGTTTGGGATAGAATGTGGAAAGAACTAATACATAAAAGCTAAGAGGCCACTTCATACCTGAGCGGCTTACTACTGTTAATGCTCACCTGTTTCATTTCAGGCACTGGTGGAGCAGAGCACAGAAATCACACTGTTGCTCTCACTAGAAAGCAGAAATGAACAGCAGCTCTTCCTGGTTTAAAGTGGAATAAAGCTCAGCTCTTTTCCTTGGTTTTATCAGGGAGAAAAGCTCCAGGCTGTTAGCTATTGCAAGCTAAACACTGAGAAGAGAACTCACATGGTGAACCTCCACTTCACTTTGGGAAAAGTACCCTTAATTGCATTTTCTCAGCTAAGAGTAAAGACAAAATCTGAGATTAGTCTTCCTCTCCTTGTCTCCAGGTGGCCACATGGAGACACGTTGGTCTCAGCTGGGAGATGGAGCTAATAGCTGCTACTTTCCAGGACAGCAAAGGAAGATCAGTACAGCTCAGGCTCAGGTGGGAGGTGGTAATTAATGCTAAGAGGTAGTAGGGAATAACTCTCTATTCTGCTTCTTGGCTGTGACTCACCTTTGAGTTCACAGTGATAGCAGAGAGAGCTCTGACTTTCCTAGAAGAGAGTTTTTCAAGATCCCAAACTGGAGCATTCTGAAATGTAGAAGTTTCATACTGCCATTGTACAGCAAACAAGTCAGTGAACAAGCCTGGGCTCAGCCTGGTTCAAATCTGTACTCCAGGCATGATCTCTGTTACCTCTTATTCTCCATTGTGGAACTTGCTGGGTCCAAGTACATAAAGAGCTGATGCATGACTTGATCTGCTCCTTTGTTTTTCATATGTCTTTCTGTAATTATCCTATGCTGATCATCTGAATGCAAAATAAATGACTAGTGTCAGCCTGCTTGTGTTAGTTTCCTGCAGCATAGAGATTCCTTAGTAGTAGCTGGCCTATGAAGATAACTTTCCTGTATAGAAAACCCTCTTTTTGAAATGAATAGGAAATTCAGCTTTTGTCCTCTATTTTCAGCTGTTATAAATAATTTCCCCACTGTTGATACTATTACTTAAAGTGTTCTAAAATCTATTTCAGTGATTTCCAGAGCTGAAGGTGAATCTGATTTTTTATGGAGGTAACTTTTTTCTAACCACAGAAGTTAGCTTCTTTCTAACTGTAACTGAGTGTGACATGATAAAAGCAGCATTAGAAAACACTGGGTAATTTCCAAGATGCAACTGGAAACACTGGGGACATGACTATTAACTACTTGTAAAAATTTCTTTGCTGCTATGAAATGCCCTTAAGGATGGCATGTATTTATAATATCTTTTTTAAATATAATTTTAATATTACTGGAGATGTGTAAAAGGTTTTAACATTTATGGAATCAGACTCTAAGTCATTCTATGTATAACTCTGTGTATCTTAAACCTTTTGCCTACTCTACAAAACTAATGACCCCAAATCTTGTCGTTCTCAGAAGAACTAAAAACATTTGAAAAAATAAAGGTAGAAAAATGACCAATTTTCACCAAAATCAGAGAAGACTAAAATTTTTCAAGACTCTGCATTAGGCCTGAAGTTATCTCATACACTTGTTTATAACCTAGAGAAGTAGCAAAATATGCAGAGCACAGAGTCCACAGAACCTTTGAACAACATCAGTGGGATCCAAATAAATTGGGTGAGCAGGAGAGTACAAGTGCAATTCTAGCTCCTTGTTGGTAAGTATTATTTAATGAACACTGGGAAGAAAAACATAAAATAAGATGTGGCTATCGCTACTAGGTTTCAGTAAGCTATAGCAACTCAGAAAGAGGTCTCAGACATCATTATATAGGTATATAGCTTTGGCCAATGGTACCCATCTCTCAACAGGTGACAGTGGCACTACAACATATTTCTGGTAGGCAGAATAGTTATGGGACTTCTGTGATGGTTCTCAAATGCAAAATGCTCCAAAGCAGGCGAGAGTCTCAAGGTTGATTTTATCAGGGCTGCATCAGTTTTGTGCTGGCACAGTGATACAGAATTTTCTCTTTATGATAGAAAATAAAAATACTGCACAAAGATTATGACTGAGCTGGTAGTATTCGCTTATTCACTTCAGTTTGCATTTGCCAGTCCATTTAATTCCTGCCCTCTCAGAGTTGCTATAGTCATACTAAATACATTGCCTTTAAAAAAAATAATGGCAGCAAGGGAGAGACCAAATAGTTCTGAGAGGTAGCTGTTCTAAATGTGTACTGATTGCAAACGACAATTTGAGAGGAAGAGCAGTTTGTAGGGGAGCTAGGAAGAAGGAGAAAAAGAGAAACAGTGAAGAATATGAAACAGAACAAACCTGACACTTAGATCAGTGATCAGCAGATCAATGACTGCTGAAGCTTTCCTATAAAGCAGAACAGAATTTTTCTGCCTCCCAATATACACGGATTATACGACAGCAGCCAACAGTTTTTTTAAAAGGAACCATTTCAGGTAGGTCCAACTGTGTGGCTCTTCTTCTGCACATTGTTTCTGAATACAAATCTTGTATTGTGTTACTGTTAGCAGTCAACCGTTCAGTGGCCGACTCAGGGAAACAAAAGTCAGAAAGGAATCTATCCAGTAAAGGCAGCTTCTAAACAACATGAGACAGGTATTAAACACCCTCTGTAATGGATTTGCTGGAGATAGTTGCAATCTCCGAGTCTATCTTGGGTGCATTCCAGTTTCCCAGTTGCAGCAAATCATCAGTGCCTGATTCATAGAGATCCTTTGGTGGTGATTTTTTAATTTACCTGAGAATATTTGACAAAGCTATATGAACTCAATGAGACTCTTCAACAATGGATTCCTTGTCCTACCACATGCAAGTGCTGAATAAGTTGATTTCCATTTTAGTGACGTGGTTTGTGCTGTTGTTAGCTTGCCATTGGAAGCATTGCAAAGAGGAAAAAGTTCTGTGAGGCAAGAGTGAGAAAACAACTTTGTAAATGAGAAGCTGAAAACACTGCCTGTGTACTGACCATGGCTGTGTGATGCTTTACTCCAGGATTCCTCTTCATAGATTTGATGTTTCACAATATGACATCTTGGTAATACATTGCAGATGTGTTTTTAAAAGGAGCTGTGCAACCTTTGATAAGCCTTTGCCTACGTTAAGCTCTGTAGGCCTCCAGCAAAGCTTTACAAAGCTGGAGGCTTTCAGTTCACATGTGATTTAAAATCTGATAAAGAATACAATCTTAGTAACTCTAGGCATCGAATAAGGAGAGAAAACTTTAAATTTAATTTGAGTGACTTTTTGCTTGGAACTACGTTAAAAACAACTCTATCTGACTGCTGCAATTCTGAGTTAGTAAGCAACTTGGTATGCCAGCCAGTAAGACTCAGTTCTCCAGAATCAATATTGCAGTTATTGAGTAATTACAGTACTTGCCTGGGAAGATGGACAATGTGATATTTGTTCAGGGGCTGATGGGTGATAATGGTGCTCAATGAAAGACGATAATTGAAAACAAAACGATCTTAATGCAGTTAACTGGCACAATAGAAAGACTATGGTCTTTAAATCAAAACACACTTTCTCTTCTTGATTATCAAAACATTAGTTTAAAAATAGCAACCAGCAGCAATACTTTTAGAGGGTAATATACCACTCGCACTTCTTTGTTAGCTTCAGACCGTCAATAAAGGCTCTTTAAATGCTAATCCTCTTGGAAAAGCGTTTTCTCACTCAAGGTGCTCTTACAGGCTATTACCAATAAGAAATAAGAGGAACTGTCTGCATTTCCTTTAGAAGCTAAGAAAGTTAAACTTTTGCAATTCATTCTTTGACTCTTCTGTCACTTTTAGCAAGTGCTCATTTAACATATGTCATTAGTCTGTGAAGCTTACATAGCATACATTCCTCATTCCTCTGCTACTACATATACACACTAGGGAGTTTGTCTTGACCTTACAAAATCACTGCAAGTTCATCAGCAAGCACTCCCAATGACTAGGTAAAACACCATGTCTGAACATTCAAAAAATACTGCAAAATTTCTTAATATCATAGAGTTTGGTAATACAGTCATAAATCATTCTCCTCAAGAGGATGAGAAGCTCATCTAAAAACAGCAGAAAGGAAAGACATGATTTGCCAGAAGCCGTCTTTTGGTTCCATGGTATTTCCCCACTCTCTACTAAGACTGTCAGTGACCAATCAAGCACTAATTCTGTGAATTTTATGACATATAGCTAGGCAAAATACTCAGCATTGTGATGGCCCTCTCTGAAACTTCAGGGTGATGATAAGGACTCAAAGAGGAGCAACTGAATTTGTGGACCAGTCATGGACGAGTGCATTTCAGAATCAAAATATTCTAGTTTCAGATGTAAAATCTTGAAGATGGGGTGAAATAGTTGAGGTTTTATTTTTAATTGAAATCGATACTCTTCATGGGAAAAAAGCTCATGCAGTATGCAACATCTCATAAGCATCTCATTAATACTGCTTTTCTGTGCCAAAGTACAACAAAGTTGATGATACATGTTTTTAACTATTACACTCTATTTCTTATGTATTTTTCCCCTAAGCCTTACTGGAGCACCTGCCAATGCTTAGTGCTTGAAAAAAAGGCTGGCTGAGGCACTGGCCAAAATAAGCCGTTACCAAATATGACTAATTCATGAACCTATTGACAAGGCAGAAGCAGCAAGGTACCAACATGAGGATGACCAGAGATGTCAGGTATGCAATTTATCACAATGGGAAGAAGGAAATATCATATGAAGTGCAGGATGTCCCAGGTTAATCTAGAATGAGAACATCAAGAACAGGCTGTCCTTAAAAAATGAAAAAAAAAAAAAAAATAAAAGGTAAAAGATTTGGTCTTGTCCATATTTGAACATTATAAAGAAAGGGATATCTCATTAGAATAAGAAAATCTTTAGTGTTTTGAATTGTGAACAGCAGGACAAAACGTTTTGCTATCTCATCTCTAAAATTTAAGCATAAGAATATGGATAATGAGAATTTCATCTAATGAAATCCAATTTTTTCTGAAGATGGTGTTTTCCTATGAAATTTAATTCCTTAATTACCTATCAAAATATAAATCCTTATCTAAATCTGAAGACTAATCAAGTAATTTGGAAACAGTGTGCACTGTAAGTAGTATCCTGTGTAGTGGAACTACCACTGTGCCCAATTATCTAGAAGTTATTTTTGTACATTCCACTTCTAAGGGTCATGGTTTTACTGCCCAGTAATTCTGTTAGTATGTGGGTTCATCTAGAATAACAGTGACCTCTAGGGATACATTTTAATGTGATACATCAAGGGATACAATTCAGCATGATACATCAAGCTTTAAACTCATATCTGCAGATTTTATACTACAGGTAGCAATAGAAAGAGCATATATGAAAATGCTAAGTGAAGTTTCTCAAACGTTCTGGGCTGTTGAACATATATGCTCTGATCATGAATTAAATTTGCATAGATATGTGTATATATGTACCTATTCATATATAGATGTTTATAGAAATATTTATGCTTGCTGCTTTTTTCAGTTTAGGGCTACTCTAAACATTCTTCTTTGACAATAAAAAAATTTATTCTTTCAACATTTTATTCCTTATTGTCCTAGAAGTTTTCTTAATAAATAATTTGGAAAATAAAAGCAGAAATGTTTCATTTTTAAATAGAATCTTCTGGATTTGATTGTTGTTTTTTTCTTCTTAGTAAAACAATTAAAGAAATCAAAACCTAACTTGAAAATTCTTCAGATTTACCTGAATATGCTTTTTTTCAGTGAATTTTTATGGGAAAATTCTTGTCTTCTAACTGGACAAGAAGAATGCAAATGCAAAATAATAGTTAATCTATTTCTTATTACTTCTGTAACAGAATATATAATCTGGAATTTTGATTAAATATTACCTACCAGTCATTTCTTCATCTTTGATATTATTATCTTACTGTCAAATTTTGCTTATTCAGATCAGATTCTTAGTAAAAGATAGAAACTTCCTTACTAAAGGATATTCTGTGTGCTGAGGATTAAGTTTTACTCAAATAATTTTATTATACAAATAGTATAATATTCTGGAGACTGTGATGATTTGTTTAGCCTAACAATTTGGTTAGATGTAGAACTAAAGGATGTGTATAAATTTTTAGTACTTTGTTAACCTTCATGAAGGAAATTACAGAATTGTTGAATCTGTTGCATGGTAAACAAGACATGCAACCAATTTGTAGTTCAAGCCAGGGTTTATAGAAGCAATAGGCATTAAGGTCGCATTAGTCATTCTGGGTGCCAGACAGATGAGGAAATTACAAGTCCCAGTCTTGTTATAATGGCTTGACTAATTGACATCATTGCACATATTCCAACAGACTCCAATCTCTTTTGTGCTGTGTAAAAAGACAGTTGAGGACTTCTAAAAGTCAAGAATCTGTGATTTGCCAAAAATGTACTTGGTAAAAAGTACTTGTTTCCATGCAGACTAGGCAACTGAATAGAGCAACGATCATTAAAAAAAGTCTGGGGTAAGACTGAAGGAGGGGTCTGTTGTTCTATCCCAAGAGGGAGAGGACAAGGGTGTACTTGGAACACAGCAGAAGATGTACTCCAGAATAGAGAATGGATTGTGGCTGGTGACCTCTGCAAATTCCCACTTCTGTTAGCAGCAAACTCAAACATAGGCAAAATAGGCAACAGGCTCATGGCTATCTTCCTGCTGCTTCTTTGTTGCCCTAGACATGTACCCTCTTTGCCTTTGACAAGAAAACTGACAAGAGTGCTAGATATACTCTGATTATCCACCTACCCTTAAGACCTGAGACCGGCATAAATGAACACCCCAAGGATGTATGTAACTTGTGCTGTAACTAAGAGGCAACAGTTGTCTCCAAGGGTCTACTCACAATCAGAGCACAGAGGGGAGAAGGTTCCTCACTCTGCCCCTTCCCAATACTTGTCTCCTCACCCAGTACATGGCATGAGGGCAGCTAGACTATCTAAAAAGACAGTCTAAAATCCAAGTTTACACTAGCTGTGCCCTCAGTGGTCTCAGTGTGCTAGAGAAGGCTTAACTAAAAGAAGGCAACCTGCCCTTTCTGACACCTTGGTTTTTAGCAAATATGTCTCTGTTCCTTCTTATAAGAAACTACAGGAGAGCCATATGACTATACACCCTAATAACTCATTGGACAGTCATTGTTAACGATAAAATGAAGCACAACTTTGCATGCATGACATTATGGAAGCAAGCATATAAACAAAGGGCTCCCACTTTTGAAGACTTTTATTTCTTTCTTTTTTTTTTTCTCTCAATGTTTTCTTTGTGGTTATATAAGATGATTATTTCTCTCAATATATTTTCTCTCAATTCTGCAGTCAGATGCTGATTTTTTTTCTTTTGCTCTTCTAGACCAGCAGACCCTAGAGCTGTGCTAATTTTTTTTTATAAGAAAACCAGCTGAAAAGTTGGTGTAGTAGTTTACATCTAACAGAAACAAGCATTTTCTTATATGTTTATATCGCTTATTTTTACTGAAATAAATATGTGATCCATGTATGATCAAACAACAATATTTAATTCTCATGAAAGGTACTTGCCTTTTTTTAAGCCAGGTGAAATTAGAAGGGAAGGCCCATATGGATCAGGTGGAAGATGATCTTTCTCTCTCTGGGTAGGTCAGTGGACAGGGAATTGGATTTGGGAGATAATTTCTGCCTCAGGAAAACCAAACTTGGTCTCCTGTGTGGGAGGTTTCCTATCACCATTCTCTAGTATATTGGGGAGTAAGATACTCAGAACCAATCCATACAAAAACTTAAACTATTTAGTAATCAAAAAATTACCATAGATTTTGGGTTGGACCAGATAATCCTGAGACATCCCTTACAACCTCAATCATTCTGTGATGCTGTGATTCTGTGATTTTATATCCTTATGTACAGGAGAGTTGCAAGATTTGGACATGTGGCTTTCAATTCCTTTCCTTTTCCTTTTCCTTTTCCTTTTCCTTTTCCTTTTCCTTTTCCTTTTCCTTTTCCTTTTCCTTTTCCTTTTCCTTTTCCTTTTCCTTTAATTTCTTTTATAGAATATTAATCAATAGGACACTTGCCTGAAAAGTTGCGAATGTAAGTTAAAGTCATTTTAGGAAGCAGAAGAACAGTATCTGAGTTTTGTACATCTTGGCTGAGCCTTTTAGCCTTGAGCTTGTTGCATGAAAGATGAAGTAGCTTTTGGGTGCAGAAGTGAGCTTTGTGTTCCTGCCCTCCAGGTGGCTAATTTTCAGCTGAAACTACTCAGTGAGCTTGGATCCAAATACACAAGTAATTTCAAGTCACTGTAAATTGCATTGTTCATCCAGTAAATTATTTGCCAAAATATTGTTGTTAATGATTCAACCAGTTCCAAACTAATTTCTCATAGGTTTTAGGGTTTTCATTTGCATGGACTCATGCACCTTTTTTCAGTTGTACAGAAATTCAAAGATCGTAGTTTCTATTAATTTATAAGATAAATCAGAGTTTACAGATCACTTAAATATTCTGTATATCCTCTACCATATATGTATATGTACACAGCATGTACATCTTCCAGCAAACGGTCTCAAGTTGCGCCAGGGGAGGTTCAGGTTGGTTATTATGAAGAATTTCTTCACTGTAAGAGTCATTAAGCATTGGAATAGGCTCCCCAGGGAGGTGGTGGATTCACTATCCCTGGAGGTGTTCAAAAAACGTTTAGATATGGCGCTTCGAGACATGATTTAGTGGGTTTAGTGGGCATGGTGGAGTTAGGTAGAAGGTTGGACTTGATGATCTTTGAGGTCTCTTCCAACCATAATGATTCTATGATTCTATAATCTCTGCAGAAGACAAAAATTCAGAAAATAATACGTGAGTATCACACAGTTTATTATTGGCAGAATGATCTTTATTGTTAATTATGTCAACAATTGTGTAAAACAGTTAAGCATTTTACGTTACACTGATTTGATTGTCTCTAATAACAAAATAGAATACTTCTGAGGGCTTTTTCTCTGATGATTTAATATTAAAAAAAAATAAATCAAAACTGTTTGGACAGACGAACAACACAATTTTGTAACAGAATGGAAAATTTTAAAAACTGAATAGCTTATAAAAGATGAGTAGAAACAGGGAGGATGCTATAGCTGAAGGCAGCATTAGAGATGAGGTACTCATTTGGCTTTTCAGAAGGCCTGGTGACTCATTCTGCACAAATGAAGTTTGTGATATGTAATGAAAAGCTTTCTAGCTTCACTGCAAGCAAATTAGCAGGTATTTTGTTGGAAGAATGTTAATGTTATCTTGCATTTGTTTCAGAGCAGGAACACATTAACAAAGGAGATTCAAAAAGAATTTCACTTTTATAGCATCAGGTACTGAAAGTATTAAAACAAGGTCACCTCTGTAAAGCAATAAGAGAAAATTAGATTATAAATAAGCAATGCCTAAAAATGTATTCTGTCTGTTTCATTGACCAAATGTAATACAGTATTGCCCAAATTACTGATTTTCTTTACTGAGAGTGATCCTTATATGTCCAGACCTGAATCCACAAAGTTAAACAATGAAAAAGTCATGGTTTAGTGAGGGAGAACAGATAAGCACCTCAGTGGGCAAAATCATTTCATTCTATTAAGGGAGAAAACCAACCAGGCTGTTTTACAGCCTTTGTTGTTCCACGTTATAAAGCAATGGACTGTTTGAAGACATTACACCTTGATTTCAGGAAGGCAGTGAAGAACAGGAAAGGACATATAGCTGAGGAAAAGAGGATAAAAATAATCCTTTTTCAATACTGAATTGAGAAGGACTTGGTGGTTTTGGTTGATGAGAAGCTCAACATGACCCAGCAGTGCGCGCTTGCAGCCCAGAGAGCCAGCTGTATCGTGGGTTGCATCAAAAGAAGTGTGACCAGCAGGTCAAGGGAGGGTATTCTCCCCCTCTACTCCGCTCTGGTGAGATGCCCCTACAGTACTGCCTTCAGCTCTGGAGATCCCAACACAAGAAGGACATCGACCTGTTGGAGTGAGTCCAGAGGAGGCCACGAAGATGATCAGAGGGCTGGAGCACCTCTCCTAGGAAGACAGGCTGAGAGAGTTGGGGTTGTTCATCCTGGAGAGCAGAAGGCTCTGGGGAAAACTTAGAGCAGCCTTCCAGTACCTAAAAGGGGCCTACAAGAAAGCTGGGGAGGGACTTTTTACAAGGGCATGTAGTGATAGGACAAGGGGCAATGGCTTTAAATGGCAAGAAGGAAGATTTAGATTAGATATTAGGAAGAAATTCTTCACCATGAGGATGGTGAGGCACTGGAACAGGTTGCCCACAGAAGCTGTGGATGCCCCATCCCTGGAAGCATTCAAGGCCAGGTTGGATGGGGTTTTGAGCAACCTGATTTGGTGGAAGGTGTCCCTGCCCATGGCAGGGGGATTGGAACTAGATGATCTTTAAGGTCCCTTCCAACCAAACCATTCTATGATTATGATATGATTCCATGAATAACTGAGAAAAACAGTGATCAAGATAGAAAAATGAAAAATTCTTTCAGAAAAGAAATATTTGAAATTATACTAGAGGAAACCAGAGTATATGAGACAGAAAATCAGTATCCACTAAAAACAAAGCAGACAAGACAGAGAAATAAAAAATATCACCTTAATTTTTTATTTGAAAACAAGACAGAAACAAACTAAGAATGTACATTTGCTAGCATTGGAATAAAGGGGAAAGCAGGTCAAAGAGGAGACTGGTTAGTAAATTAACGATATTTCCTTAGAAAGGGGTGGATTGTTTTATGACTGCTTTGTGATTTAGGCATGCTAAAGTCTTAGAGTGAGAAAATAAAGTTTAAAAAATATAGGTAGAGATAACGTAACAGAGAAGCAATACTGAACATGAGGAAATGATAGCTAGATAGCAAGACACTGATAGGGAGATAGATAGAAAATTGATCTTCAAGGCAACATGAAAAGGTAGATAAAGAAACATGTTTAATGATAAAAGTGGCCTTGCAACCTGGGAGATATGACTTACTATCATGGTGATTGTGGTAACAGTGGAAGAACTCCTAAGTAGGTAGCATATTTCTAGACATGATACAAGATTTTTTCATCCCTCCTGGTATATGAAAGGCCCATAAAGAACACAGACTTCCCTTAGTTATTAATTTTATATTAAAGTAGATATCCTCTACATCATTCTTTTAAAATATGTTTATAAAAACCTTGCAAGCCTTACAAAGAAAAAAAAAAATCACATAACTCCTCATTCAATCAGTGGCTTGTATCTTCACTTCTCCTGGCTGGCTCTAGGTCAATGCAATGAATCTGATCTAGGATGTAAAAAGCAATAGGCTGCAAACTTTTTGATGTTTAGCCAAACCTCCTTCATCAAAATATTTTTATGTGACATTTTCAATTTGGTAGGTAGTTAGGCAGAAGTTTGTGAAGGTTGGGACAAGCTAAAATTGAATAAATTTTCCTTTTAACTTCAGTAATTGCTTTAGAAATGTTGTTTTAAGACACAACATTTTACTATTCACTTTCTCTAAAAAGTTGTTCCCTTCCCTTGAAACAGTTTTTAAACATAACTTCAAATGTTTGATAAAGAAAATGCCAGGAAATCTAATAATGCTTGTCTACCACACACTGGCGAAATAAAGCTTGTTCAATTAATGTTTCTAATGACCTTGAGGATTTTAGATGAGGTGCTTATTACTTCTTGAGCATACCTTTATAATAAAATACTGCGCTCTATAACTTCTGCTGGGGTACACTGACAGAGCACCAATGAAACCAATACAGCGGCAAATTTATACCAAATAAAGATCTGCTCAAGAATGTTTAATGGTTATTACAGTTAAATAACCTGAGGAGCCTACATAGATAAAAAGCATAGTGTTAATATTTTCAAAGGAGAAAGTCATAGCAGGAGCAAAAAAATAAGAAAAAAAAGCTTTATTTTGCAGCAATCTCCCAGATAAATGCACAACACTTTAATCAAAGATTAATTCTATGCATCAGGAGTCTGGAGGAAAAAACATATAATCACTTACTGTTTTCTGAGTAACATACATTTAAATTTGTCAGAGCATTGCTTTCAAGTGAACACAGAGTACACCCAAGTACATGAAAACAAGTGACGATGGAAAAAGGAGGAGGTTTAATACATATTTCCATAGGTTCACCACATGCAAAAGGTATTCCTGAACACAGGACAAAAGCCAAAATGATGTCATCATTTGAAATATGTCACCCCCTTTCTAACTTAACACTTGTGGTCACTGATTTTAAAGCAAAACAAAACAGTCTCCCTGTCAGAGATACTTTATTTATCACTAGGAAAACCAAAATGTAAGATAAATTAAAAACAAACAGAGATGAAGGAATGGGATATTTTTCAATATGTTCTAAGTATGCCAAAATAGATCCATGAGATCTGCCTGTAATTGTATGAATAATATTTTCAGAAGCTGTGGTTAAAATTCCATTGAAATGCAATTATTTAAATGTGAAAACTGTGTATGTCTTCTTTCTCACAGTGAGAAAATGGAATGGAAGAAAAAAAGATGAAAGAAATAGAGGCCACTTGTATACAGCAAGGGTCTACAGTTACATGGAATTTGTATCTTACTCTACAATAGTCTGAACGAGTTTTCACTTAGGTTTGAAAATCATATTCACAGTGAGGAAAGTGCTTTGTGCATTGATATGCTCCCCCATCACACAATATTGTCTAGTGACCCGACAACGCTTATAGCTCAGACTTCATTTTATATTCTCATTGGAGAGTCTGAAATTGCTCTCCAGCCAGCATCAGCTACTGCAGAGGTTCCTGAGTTTTGTAGCCATGTAGACCTTCCAATTAGGGCTGGCCTGTGCTGTGCAAGCAACAAAGTACAAAAAGCTGCAAGTATTCAGAGCCAGCTCAAGGTTCTCAGCAGGGTAGAAAAAAATTAAGGATATAGCAAGATTTAAGAGGTGACAAATTCTTCTGTTGTGGGGATAGCTACATTATTTCCATGGAGAAGGAGGTGAGGAGGTTAGTCTGAAATATCTTCTTCAGTGTCAGAGGATTACAAGAAGGTGTTTATTTAATGCAGATTACCCGTTCTGTAGCCCAAATTTATCTTTCTGAATCCACATCTCTTTCTCTTCAACCATAAGAAATACTTTGACTACAATGGCAGAGAAAGAAATACAAGTCTTATGAGGGATTTTTGACTTTCTACAGGTAAGAACAGCTTTCCAGTGTTTAGACTGAATTCAGTCAAGTCTTTCATTTATTAGCATGTCCTACATAATATCTATTTCTGAGGTAGTTCTTCATATACACTATGTAAAGTGATGTTACTTGGAAGCAAATTTAGATGTTTTAGGTTAGCTTATAGTTAAATTTAGACAATTGTTACTAATAGTCTGATAAGGGTTTTCAATTACTGTAATTTTCTCTTCAAGTTCAGGAATGTGCAGGGCAAAAAGCTCAACCTTTTTGTCACTTGATCTTGTGGTTGATAACTTTCAAAACTGCCAGCATGAAATTTTAATATAAATAATTTGCGACTCCTCCTTGTTGATGACTCTTCTCTGACATGGACCCTCTTTGCTTGCTTCATAAACTATCAGTTAAGACTCCTATTTAGTAGAGGATTGAAGGGAGCTTACACTTGCAGATCTTCATTTGGTGTTTGAAGGCTGCATTAACTACATCTACTCACTGTTTGCTTGGAAATGTCCAGTCTTTGGAAGTTCACCCATCATACACAAATAAAAGACGGAATTGTTCATAAAAAACTGCCTATCATTATTTCCATGGATAAATTTGAATTATTCTTATTACTAAAAATTAATATAGTATATAGATTAATTTATAAATTATATAAAATGT
>NW_009636373.1:84510-100209 GCF_000690535.1 Cariama cristata | reverse complement strand
CATTCTCTCTCCTCTCTTCAGCTGCAGTTCTGCAGGGTTTTTCTCCCCCTTCTTAAATCTATTCTCCCTGAGGTGCTACCACTGTTGCTGATGGCTGGGCCTTGGCCAGCAGCAGGTCCGTCTTGGAGCCCACTGGCGTTGGCTCCATCAGACATGGGGAATGGCGTTGGCTCCATCGGACATGGGGGAAGCTTCTGGCAGCTTCTCACAGAAGCCACCCCGGTAGCCACCCCACCCCCACTACCAAAACCTTGCCATGCAAACCCAATATGTTGCTTAAATCATTCACCCCATTCATTTGGGACCTTCAAGTTGAGATTGAATTAGGAGAAAAGGTCACTGAAAGTAATTGCTTTACATTGTGTTTGTGAACCTTCCAGCACACACCTTGGTTTATTCCTAACACAGTCTGATCAATATAATTGAATCAAAGACTGAGTAATTACTTCAATCCGTATTTTTAAATTAATCTCGGCTCTAAACTCAGCTCTTTAGACTACAGACAGAAAAAAAATATGCTTGCATTACCCTCAAAATGCTCAGGGTACTTTCTACTGAGCATTGAATTAATGATAATAATATTCATGTTTCAGAATTTTGTGTCTCCTGAGTGAGTTAAGCAGGATTTAGATTTCCCTTGGTACAAAATTGGGCAGACATATATGTGTATCTGTGATTTGTTTTGGCTTGGTTTCATTGTCTGCAGCTGGAGGCAGGGCAGGGAACAATGCAGGTCAGCATGCGCCGAAGCACACAGAGAACACACCATCTTAGAGACTTTATTCACATCTGTGTTCACAGTATGCACCAGGTCAGGTTCAGGAAGAAATCACGGGGACTGCTGCCATCCAGCCTTTGCACCTTTTTTCTTTGCTCAGATCGCGCAGGCATTACCCACCTACTCCTTTTCAGCATCAGCCCTGGCTTTCCCTATGCCCACAGCACGTTACAGGTAAACCTTTCGAGAAATGAAAAGCATCTCATTCTAAAGCTATTGGACTGATAGGATGCTCAAAACCACGATGCATGGTAAGCAGATGTAAACTTGTTTTCTTTCAGTCTGGTTGGACACGAGCAGGTGTTAATCCCAAATGTACATGGCTTCCACACTCAAATTAGCATGGCCCAAGTACACTGCTGCACAATCCGCTGTGGAGCTGGATTGTATCCTGCTAACTCAAAAGCAATTTTGCGTCTGCCTGAAATCTACTGTCTATACATAGATATTCAAGTAGGATTTAATAACCTGCCTTTTCGTAAAGTTCAAAGCCAGGAGAGACCATGATATTTATTCTGACCTCCTCTATATTACAAGTCCTAAAATCAGGATGACAAGTTAGTAGATACATTTGACCTTCATCTTCCTGTGTTTCAGTTTCCCATCTGCAAAATAAGACCAATAATAAGAGAGTCTGTGTTCACCGGAGTTCGGCATTGTGAAAATTAAAGACATTCATATTCAGAAGTCAGAGCACCATCTTAATGAGAGTCACAGTAAAATTCAGGAGAAAATTGATGGTTTTGAATGATGCATTGTATATAGACAAAGCGTCAGTCATGGAAGGGAGCAGTGGGGGAAGATAAATATTGAATAGTTTCTCTTTTAGGAAGTGCTGTCCAACCAAGGCCAGCAAATAACAAAGAATGAATATGAATAACGCAGAACTCCTGCAAAAAGAAACGGAAGATGTGATTCTCTAATTTCAAAACACAGATACATGCTGGATGCCTGAATTAGATGACCAGGGAATCCTCCCTTTGTCATTTTCCAGTTGCAAATTTGCACCTACAAATATGTTCTTTTAAAAGTGAGGGGAGGAGAGTGCGGTGTCCTTGTGCTATTATACAAATATTATTGCTGTTTGACTGGGTTTCTTCCCTTTCCAATGGCTCTTGTGGTTGTAACATTACTGGCTTTTCTATAATTGTTTTCTTCTCAATCCTTTTGTGATTTTCAGGTCTGCTTTTGCATGTCTTTCCAGTGCATACAGACAGCTGCATGGATTCTAAGTCATAAAGACCAAAATCAGGGAACACGCGTTTGATTTATATGAAATACTTGCTACAGATTATATTAATGATCATCAGATCAACATCAGCCTTTAGTTAGATCAATATTGGTGACATTGTTACAGTGAGTATTAGGTTTTGCAGCTATATAAATGATTTACCCAAGAGAGCTCATATCATCCTAAACAGCTATTCCCATTGAATTTCAGTTAGTTTTGGAAATTCTCTTAATACTGCAAGTTTTCACTCCATCCCTGTGGGCACTTCTATGATGTCTAAACATTTCATCCTAGTAGTGAATCAGTGTTTGCATGATAGTCGTCTCTTTCTCATCTTGCCTGATATCTGAGACACCACAGAAAGTCTCAGGCAGTGGTTCTGGTGCTCTTACAGTTCTTCCTGTTGGGATTTTGGTACAAAACAGGCAGTAGAGTCAGTATCTCCAAGGACTTTGGTTTCCTTCCAAGACTCTTCCCTTGCCCGACTGGAACATATGTTACTAAAATGTGAGTGGGTTGCTAAAAGCATGTGTCATTGTTCCTTTAATTTATGCATATCCACAATGCAGATGACTTTTATATAAAATACCTCCTTCTAGGCTACAGATTTAGTATTTAATGCCTGGGTGGGTTAACTCATGAGCAAAAAACATTGGATGTGTTTACTTATTTAAAACATTCATGTCAGACTAATTGCAATAGCTACACAGCTAACGGATTTAGTGTATTTGCAATTAATTTTCAAATAATATTATTCTCTGTAAAGAAAAATATCTGAGAGAGTCACAGTCAACTCCAAAGGAAATTTTGGATTTAATTTTGTCCTTAGTCAATAGAGAACTTGGTACAGCTTTAAATCCACTAAACATTCAGTATTCGAGGGTACAGCCTTGCACTTCAGATAAATCAATTATCAGCACTGTCTTGCTTTTTTGACTTTTTAAAATACTTAAAACTTACATACTAATCAGAATTTCACTGTTATTTGACTGAAAAAAAAAGTGATGTACAGCTACCATGGAAGTGAAACACATGTCACAACAGAAGATACAGACAGGATGTGAAGATGAATATGCATATGCTACTCAAATATATGCTGGGTATACACGTTGGTACATGAAATGCAGAGACCCAAATGTGAATTTCCAGATTTCAGAAAAGAGTACTCCTGTAAAAACCAACCAAAATAAGCCATCAGTTCTTTAATGACACAAAAATAAAGATACTTTGACTTCCTGTCATTTCTGAATAATAGCGCTTTGTCCCAAAGCAGGAGGCTTTAAGTCTTAATCGTCCTTAGCACGCATGGACACACTGGAGGGCAGCGACATATCCTCTCTG
The DNA here is from genome assembly GCF_000690535.1 of Cariama cristata. NCBI lineage: Eukaryota > Metazoa > Chordata > Aves > Cariamiformes > Cariamidae > Cariama > Cariama cristata. Next base: position 96,859 of record NW_009636373.1, on the reverse strand, counting down.
ATACACAGAGGAAAACATTCTTGTCATTAGGATGTTAACCCAGGACATGGGAATCCTGCATTTAATTCACTTCTCAATCACTATCTTCCTGTAAAGCGTCTGACAAGTTACTAGGCACCAATCTGATTACTCTCTTGAAACGAACAGAGAAAACCAACGCTCTTCTGTCTTCAAGACCTGTTGCTATGATAAATGTTTTTAAAGTTGCAGGGCACTTTTGTAATAGATATTCCTTACAGTGACTTCTGATAAATCTGCTAACTATGAGGGTAGCTGAACAACTGCAGGAGAACAATTTATATACTTGTTCAGCCAGAGTTCACTTTAAAAATTCTACCATAAACCCAAAAGTCATCATAAAACTCATTCCTGAAATTTATCTTTATAACGAAGATAGAAGACATTCTCATAGTTCTTCAGACAGCCAAAAAATGTTTAGTTCAAAAATTGTGTTTCTTACTTTCTGTAGACAGAACTAAATGGTCAAAGGTAGTATTAATTTGTTCTCATTTCCTTTATTTTTAACGACGAGTCTGATGCCACAGATACAGAACATTAAAAAAAAAAAAAAAGTTACAGTTCTTTTTTCTCAAGGGTGCTTAAACACCAGATTTTTACTTTTCTCATAAAATGAAGATTTTCTCTGAAGTGCTCTTCAAAATCTTTTATTAACCAGAAAGTTTTTCTGACTATGTTGTGCAAAGTCAATTGGGATTTCTTCAACAATCCCAAAAGTGAGCTTTTATGTGACGGGCAACTTTGTTCCAAAATATAGCAATTCAGAGGTGGAAAAGATTAGAGACTGCTTAGTGTTTTTATTTTTATTTTTTTTAATCTCAGAAGATCCTTCAGTGTCTAATTAATATTCTAATAAAAGTAGTCAGGTTTTTTTGCTTGACTTATTGATATTTGTGGGGTTTGCTCACAATGAAGGAAACTGTTCAAGCAAGACCCATTGCCTACTCGGAGGAGTTAAATGCTGAGAGCGAAAGTTGCGTAAGGAGGTTTTGACATCACCATGACAATGGTCAAGCACTAAAATAAGTACCAGTAGAATCTCCATCCTTGAAAATACTCAAAATGCAACTGGATAATGCCCTGAGCTACCAACTGTAAATTTGAAGTTAATCCTGCTTCGAGCAGGTTGGATGAGAGAGCTCCAGAGGTCTCTCCCACCTAAAATCATGCAATAATTCAGCATGAAGATGAGTACACCTGGCCTCCAAGACAAGCCTTGTGCCAACCACGCTTTGAGAAGGACCTTAAATTGCCTGAGGTGCTGGTGAGTGGCTGCAGAAAGTGATGGATGTGCAGAGCCCAGATGTCAGAAAAGCTTTCTTGAAATGCTGTGGGACAGAACGGTTGTCACCACCTGCTCACCTTTGCAACTCCCCTCCAGGCACAGGAGGGTGATCAGAAGAGTTTCTTCTGCTGGAGGACACACAGAGTCATAACACAGTAATCAAATCTCTAGAAAGCACATTTTATCCAAGCACTTTGTCATCTTTGTGCTCTGCTGCCCCAAGCCTGTTTTTAATGTCACCTCTAGAATCCTATTAAAAATAGACCTCATCAGGGTCTGGGCTAGGTCTCTTCAGAACTATATGTAACATCAAGCACCCTTTTGAATGTTATATAAATATCTCAATCAGAGCCTGAATGAAAAGTTAATAAATTGAATATCTTGTCCTCTGTGTAGGAGAAAAGAAGTAAATGCAGCATCCATTTAAAACAAATCATGATGAGTGATCTGAAAATATCAACATTAAGGATAGTCATATTTTAAATAGGAAGAATCACTTTCACAGAATTGGAGAGGTTATAAACCATTTGTGTTTGTATTCCAGGAGCCCTTACAAATCTTTGTTTTGAAGGCTTTATATTAACTTGTAAAATCAGCTCAGAAAAAAACATTGTTTTGTCATTGTCACTACAATGGTGGCACATACTTTGCCTCTGTGCTGTGTTCTGTTTATAGCGAGAAACAAAGATCCCCTGTACTTTCTACTTACTCTTCTTGTAGGCGGTGATTGGGGTGCAAACCAGCTAAATGGGAATGACAACTCTAAAAAAAGTAAAAAGCTCAGGAAAAAAAATCCAAGAAATTCCCTCTGACAAAGCAGATCCTTACCCTGCCCCTGACTCCCTCTCATCTATCATGCCATGCCTTGAATCCCACAAGTGAAGGCTTCTCAAGCACCGTTTTCTGTCAGCAAATTCTGGATACTTGCAGAAGGATTATTCAGTGGCTTGGAGCTTGCACATTTTCGGTTTTATGGGTTTTTTGAATCAAAATATACTGAAAAAAGCACCTGACACATAGCTGTGAAGCTGGCTATTTGTGATTATGGACGATATTGTTTAGTCCTGGATTCTTAAAACTTTAACCACCTGCAGACTTTGCATCTTATCTATGTATGATTTTTAATTGATTCATGTGCTTTTCTGTCACCTTAGCAAATTTTAAAGCCAAAGTCAAAGCTATCTCGTTATCATTGTGTTTAGTCTCCAATATCTTCTAAGTGCTCAGAGTTGCAATGGGAGAGAAGAACTAAAACATTCTTTTTAAAAGTTCATAAAATTGATTAAGGAAACTAACAGCAAGATCTATTCCTCATATCAAAAAATGTTTCTTTTTATCAACTGGTGTCCTGGAGGACAGGAAGATGTTCCTGGAGAAGATTTTGTCCTCACTGGACACAACTCCTGGGAACTTTTTTAACTTTGCTATGTTGAAAATACCTAAACCCGAAGCTTCTAGCTAAGGTCAAAGTGCACAAATCCACTTATCTTTAACTTTCTCCTCTGTAGCAAAGAGAATTAAATATTACATTAGTTCTATCTCCTTTGTAGCTTTGCCTTTTGGAAATAATATCAGAAAACTCCAACCCCCTTTCAGCTTTTCATTTTATCAATTGTATTAGTCTATTAGTTCTTAACCAAAATCATCACTCTAGTTGACATTAAGGCTTCATGTCCGTGTTTCCAGTAAGGCTGACATCAAGCCCAATGGAGGGTTTAATGATGACCCAGCCTGGAGCAGATGAGGGACATGTGGATGTTTTCTGCACTTGAATGAGGTCCCTAAGTTGCCAGGCCTGGGGCAAGGATTTTCAAAGTGCCAGCCCTTGGAGCTGGCAGATCAAGTTAATCAGACAGATTTGCAGAGTCTCATATCAGCACGGAAATCCTCTGCAATACCACCGGTAAAAATATGTCCCAGTCGGCACTGAGCTTGACACTGGCCAATAGGAACTGCTCTTAAGGGTCAGAGGAAATCTGGCAAATTTTCTGACAACAAAATATATATATGCAAACATGACTCAGATTTGTGGATTCTAGAGTATCACACCTGAAACCTCTTAGTTTCAAATGAACATTATTACCGTCTCCTTTTTTACTTTTCTCTGTTTCCTTTTTTTTATTTGAGGAACTTTATATTTGAAGGAATTTGGAACCGGACTTCAGGCATGGGAACGAGATATTCACAGCATTTAAATGTCCGGGTCCAATATGCCAGATTGACTGTCACAGAAATGGGGACCTTCCCCTTCCCAAACCTGTTCAGCTGGCAAGATGTGACACTGGGGAAAGACATACCTGAAGCAAAGGAACCTTTTCCTGGTGAGGGTAAAAGTCACTGCTCAGCATTGGAGAAAACAGTAGCATTTTACTGGGATCTTACATTGACATCAAGGTTTCAAATGAAGATAAGCTGAGGCTGGAAGGAAGGAGACTGGACAATAGATTTAAAGTGAACCAGCCTCAGAGTAGGGACTCCATCATTTCCAAGAAAATTCCCTGGAGAATTTAAAGGATTCCTGGGGTTTAGCCTGTGCAAATTTTTAAAAGCAGAAATTATGCACTAACTAGAAACTCTGCCTTCAGCTCCTGATTCAGACATGCAGCCCATGAAAGGTTATGCTGTTTTAACGAAAAGAAGAACGTGGGCATCCTGCTCACGTACATGGGGCCATCAGCTCTGTGTCCCCAAGCCATTTGTCTTGACTACAGACATCTTTTGCAATATAATATAGCTACAGGTTGTAGTTAAGAGTTTGCTGCTCTCATAGCAGCAAACCTGTCCATAGAGATGTAGACCCTGAAGTGCAATGTGTAATTGTTCTTGCTATCTGGTTGGCCTGCTCCACATCAGGCATTTTCACATGAGGAAAGGGGACTATTTCAGAGCCCCAGAGACTCTTCTCTTTGCCCTGTAGTTGCTACTGCATCGTAAGAGCTGAAGATTACAAAGTCATCAAGCTTATGGATGAGCAGATACACAGCCAGGACAGATCTGTTTAAGCTACTGAATGGTCTTGGGGTTTTGCTGAAGGCTGCAAGGGAAAGATCAGAAAAGAGGCAATAGTAGTACCACGTTAAAGGAAAACCTCTGGCTACTGAAATGTTAGCAGTGCATTAAAGTTCCCCAAAGCTACAGGGAGATACCTCTCACTGATGGACCCATGCTACTGATGCACTCTGGGGGGATGACAGTGCCATTTCTTATCTTGTGTATGTACCCAGGGTGACAGAAAATATATTAAATGGACAGAATGTAACTTGCTTTTTTTTTTTAAGATGAAAGATTCATGCATGTCTTTGAGCCAAGTCCACCTGATCCATGCAGACAGTCTCCGTAGTAGGACAGTGTACTGGGAAAAGTGCAAAGGTTTTTACTGACCTTTTCCAGCCTTCCTCTTCCCCATCTTTTAATCTCAGGCTCCGAACATCTTCCCACCCTCCCCTTTCCCCCTTAGATACTCACCTTCTTCTGCATTTGACTATTACAGATATCATTTTTTAATCTACTCTTGCTTAGAATAAAATGCTTCTGTCCTTTCAGGCTTTCCTCATTGGGAATGTTTTATTAGAAACTACTCTGTATCTTACAAAAGTAATTTTCTCACAAGATACTATGAATGTGTATTTTCTCTGTAGACACCTAAATAACAACACAGAGCATAACCTGTTAATAATTCCTTCCTTTCAGAAAGTGTTCTGTATAATTAGTGATTCACCAGAGACCTTCCTAAGCCAGACATCCGTCTGAGAAAAAATTGCTTATGATTGCTACAGCATGAATCCCAGAAAGCCACAAGAACAATGAAAATTTCCTGGCTAGTAATGTTTTCTCATGAGACCAAGCTTAGCCCTATTGCCTGAAACCACTGGAAAGACACTAAATTAAACCTGAAAACTGAAGGGAGTGTATCTGGAAGTGACTGGAGGAGGAAAGGAAGAGGTAGTGCCAACGGGCTGGTCAACAGACGTTTTTATGAAGAGTTACCACCTCTTAAATCACAGTATATGATCTACTTATTTAAGCTTCACAGTTCTAGAGGTGTACTGAAATTTGTCATCTTTATACATAGTTAGATGGACACCGAACATTATTTTGCCGATCCTGACATGGCTCCATTGGACTTGACTTCCAAAGGAGTTTTGTGTCTCCACAAGGTACTTGGCCTGAAATGCAGAAAAGAACCCAGAATGGCAACAGCACTGCTTACTATTGTCTAGTTTTGCTTTACTGATTTTCCACTGTGTTCTTTTCCCAGCTGAAAAGAGATTAATCAGTCTTTTTTATGTGTATTCTTTGCACTCTCTTAAGGAAGGAAGTATCATCGGCTACAACTTATCAGGTCTTTCTCAGCTGCCCACTTCTCTGACTGATTCTTACTTCTTACCTCATTAACCTTTAACCTTAAGATAAAAGGGTCTATTGATTTGTTTGTTTGTTTGTTTGTTTACAGGAGATGAAAGATTTCTGAACCTGCTTTTGTAATCTCTGTAAACTCTGTGGTGAAAAAAGGGAGATTAGTATTAGCATCCTTATAAAAACCAGGTGATTTTCACAATGAAAAAGCTTCAGATTAGCAACATTTCTCTACAGTGAACAAGCGTCAGACTGCTGACCCATCCAAAGACCTCACAATGAGTCATACTGTCCCAATGGGCATAGGTCACAGAAAGTGGTATTGATTGACTTTAGTCATGATGCATAATACATTACTAAGAGCGTCATTAACATGCATTGCTCCTGGACAGCACATCAGTTATTGCAGCGAGTGCTCGTGTAACCTTCGATTTTGTTGTTTCAGAGTCTGAGTGTAGTTTAAACCAATATATGCTCCTTCCCATATGCAACAGGGCTAAGGACATGGCCACAAGAATTTGATGTGGCGCAGATGAGGACAACTGATCCATTAAATGGAAGTAATTTGAGTGCTTATGGCCGTAAATCCATGAAGTTAGGTTGGAAGAAAAGCAACAATTTTGAATTTTTCTGTGTAGTGCAAACTTACTCTGGCTTGACAAAGTACAGTTCGATGATTGTTGAGAAGTCCATGTAGATATAACTCTTTTTTACACTCATTTCAGGCAGAAAGCTGGAGTAGTGCTCCCATGTTACTCCATTCTGACAGAGTAAGTTTCTTTACTGAAGAAGTCTATAACAAAACCAGTCAGAGTCTATTATTGCAGCCCAGATTTATGTACTGAACTGAGAGGTACATGGGTTTATTTACATTAGGGGTCCCTATAAAATCACTGGAGGAAGTCAGGCGTCTCCAGAGACTTAGATCTTAGAAGGGTTAAATCAATCACCTGCCAGAGGGGTATTCAGCATAGAGAAAAAAAGGAGAGTAGCTTCCAAATTTAGGCATCTAGTTTCGGATTTGGAAATATGAAGGTGGAAAATGCATCACTTTCCTTGTTGGTTTGCCAGAGTACCTCACCACTTTCTGACAAGTTTCATAACTCCCTGCAGAGCAGTGTGATAGTTAAAGCTGAGGGCAGCTGCAAGAAGAAAAAAGTTCTGGATACCGGGAATAAAAGAGAACAGAGTATTCAAAGCAAGGTATGAATGAAGATATTCACATCTTAATTGCCTTTAAACTGAGAAGTGCAACTCATGGAAGTAGTAAGAATCTCCTTACTTCACACCAACCTTCTAGTTGTCCTGATTTTCCGTGATTTTCCTCCAAACATGAGCAGAAGCAGTTGAACAGAGTTCTTCAAGACAAAGCATTGATGTGGTACACGACCTATTTCACCAGCTGTTTTCCAGCACACAGTGTCAGAGTTACAACGTCACTATTTAGGTAAGTCTGGCAGTTCTGAAATGAAAGCCCTGTATTACTGAGTAAGTAATAAAACAGATACAGTGGCTTACGTAAAGGTAAGTCAGTAAGTATAACTGGCTCAAACAGTACTTATTAAAAGTCCTCTTCTTTCGTCTTTGAGCCAAATTCCTCTCTGGCTTCAGTGGTAAATGCAAAGTCTCAGAGATTTATATGTAAATCATATTTATTTTAATATTGCTAGAGAGATTTCAAGGAGACAGAGAGTCAGTATTGCCTACACAGGAAAACTCAGCCCCAGGCCTCAGAGACTTTGTGTTTGTTATCAAAAATACTTCATTTTCTTCTTTCAAATCCATACCCAATATTATTGCAGTGAAGGTGTTAATGTTTCACATTTTTTTTCAGAAAACTAGATTAAAAGAACACAGCTTTCAGACCAACAAGAAGCCTTTCAACCTGTATGTAGTACATAATACACAAAAAATAGGAAATACAGTCTTGTGTCACTTTTTAACAGTTCAGAGTTTATGTGCTGGAAGAATTCTTTGAGTTTTCAAGCAATTTCAATAGCCTGCAATCTGCTCCAAAAGCCCATTCATGAAGGCTGAGCTTTAAATAGGAAACAAAAGTAAAGAAGTAACAATAGTAAATTTATGCTGTACCACGCTAAGGAAAACTCTAACTTCACATAGTATTGCTGACTTAGCCCACAGTAACAGCAAAGTAAGTTAAAACAAGTTTGAACTTGTTTTTAAACTTGGACTTTCTTTTGGAATACGAATGCAACCTGTGGCAATTTTATGATTTGGTTCACTCATTTTCTTAAATGAAAACTTGCAACTCACTTTATTTTACAGGTTGCAACTTGTGAATTTTTTTTCAACCATATGAGAGACTTGTACAGAAACGGCTGCACAGGATATAAAAGAGAAGGACAGATGTTTGCATAAAACCAAGAGGCCTTATTCCCAAGAAAAAAGAAGCATTAAATCACATTTGTAAGAAGTATATGAGATAGAAGACGGCAGATTTTTTATTCCTTGTGCAATAACAGTAAGACTTTAGTCTTGTGTCTCCATGGTCATGTACAAAACCTTTCAACAAGATACATTCAAATGAGAACAGCAACAGAGTGACTAATCCCAATCACAGAATGTAAAAGAGAAGCAGTGTTTAATTCTGCGCTCTCCCACTTAAAGAGCAGGAGGTGTCCACAGCTACCATGTGCCCTCATGATCATCCAAAAGCTTCCCTGAATGAAGAGACAATTAAGACAACTGATTAGTGCTGCAGTACGTGACGATCTTATTCTCAGATAGAGATCTGGGATTAGGTGGAGATCTGTAGACAGTTTATGCACAGTGGAAGATGAAGTCAAGAGCTATTTTTTTTAATACACCTGTGTCCCATTTGTAGCAATTTGATGCTGCAGCTGCCAATGGGAAGTTTCCTTCTGCCTTGCTGATTTTCCTAAAAAGCAGGAAATGGATATTCAGGTAATACCTAGTGACTCAGCTGTGGGACAGTACATTGGCAAGCACAGAAGTGGTCACCAAGACCCTGCCATTGGATCCCTACAGAGAAAAGATAGGGTCTGTTAAACACTCATAGAACTGCAGTGTGTGACACCAAACCATCAGTCGTCATGAATCTGGCCACTGGGCATGAATAGGTCGGTCTCCTCTGTGAAGAGACATCACACAGAAGATCACCAGTAGAGATGATAGAGCCAGTGAGGAGGTTACTGCAGTGTACTTTCAGCAGACCTGCGTTGTTCCATGCACTTAGGATTGGCTCCACTCTTTTCTTAAAAGAGGACAATCCTTCAGAAAATATACGTCTTTTCCACTGCAGACAGGAACTTCATACTGGAGCCATTAATTCAATACTGGAGTAATAAAACAATAGATTTGCTACAAGTATTTAAATCCGTTCAAAATATTTTAAGTTCCAGTCAACCTTCAATCCCATTTGGTTTCGATCCTAAATCAGAAACAGGATCTTACCCAGGTGAATCAGCAATTTGTCTTTATGGTTCTACCTAAATCTATGCTCTTAACAGTTTCCTTACAAAAGACTGTGGAATCAGTCATGATCTATGCTGTCATGAAGCAATGTGTTGGGGGCTCATTTTCAGGGATGTGATTCTCTTACGGACTTCACAGTGAGCTTATGTGACAGACAGAATAGATGTCGGCAGTTGACAGCATGAGATCTTTAAAGCTTGTCAGCAAATTATGTATTTTACCAGTCATTCTCTACTCTGAAGGATGTTCTGTGTATCTGTCTAATTATAGCAAAACTGTACAGATTGTGTCAAAACTGCCCACTATTATCCAAGCTGTACCTGCTAAGGCTGACAAAACATGCACATGTCCTAATTAAGAACATTTTAAAACTGGCTTATTTAAATTAAGAAAATCTCCCAACCTTTTTGACAACTTACTCAGAGATTTTTGTAGCAGGAGAAGGAAAGCAAGAATATCTTAGATTTCTTCCCTCCTTTCTTAACTGTATAGAGCACTAAAATAAGTCGCAATGTGCAAACAGTATGTCAGAAAGACTGTATTTGTCTTGACAGCCTGCAGGGCACAGTATAAAATAAAATTGTGTTGTTTTGAAGATCTGAAGCAGAGAATTAACACACTTTAAATACTTTGTTATTTTAAAGATCTCCAAATGTTTGGACATCTCAGGTGATAGTTTCATTCATTCATCCATTTAAGTTAATGGTGTGTTTCTCTTGCTGAGTTCTTTTGTGAGCAGAATGCACCTTTGCTAACAGTACAGGAGGACTTCTAGCTTGGCTTTCCGAAATTGCAGTCTTTGCTGGGAATAACATGAATACAGGGAGCAATTCCATCTGGCTCCCTTTTCTAAACAGTGCAGTTCACTTTCATTTTGTGGTTACAATTGTACTTTGTGAAGTAGGCACTTTTTCAAGCACTTGCAATTTTGTTATCCAACCCTAGTGTGGAAGTCCTCATTTCCAATCAGCTCCAATTTGATGTTGAAGAAGAACCAAATTCTGTACCTAAGAGGACTTCAACTCAATCTCATGTTACTTGCATGTGTTCTAATTCTCCAGGGCCATGCAAATTTATTGGCCAAAACCATAAAATGAGTGAAAAATGGAGCTCCGCGGAGAACTTCAGTGGAACAAAATGAACGCTGGTACTGGATCATCCACCATTTCCACACTGTTATTCCTTTCTTTTCTTTTTTTTTTTTACTTTTCACTTTTGAGCATTATGATAGAAGCACAAGGGATAGACTGGGAAAAGCAACTAATGAGTCAAAGAGTTTTGGATGTATGAAAGGAGGAAGGAAATTCCTCTTGCTCCAAAGTAGGTATTCACATGTGAGACAGTCCTTTCAGGCTCCCTTTGTTGACAGTAAAGGGTAAGAAGTGCTTTTCGTCTCAGTTTTCACAATATCTTGACCAGCAAAAACCCCTTCCCAAACTGTGTTTATCTCATAAGCTCTTAGGAATTGAACACTTCCCACTTGAAGAAAGAGAATTAATTTGTGAAAACAGTGATGAACACAGGGTTTTAATCTCAGCAGACAACACTGCAATAGTGTGACAACAGGAACCTGAAACACCGCACACCTCTTTCCACTAAATCTAGACCCTGCTATATGTGTAAAAGCTGCAATAGTATCTTTGATCACCAAGTGCTTTTTTTACCTACACTTAACAGAGATCACTACACTTGTAAGGATAAAGCACCAACTACGTGAGTATCAATACATGGATTAGTGCAGCTCTGTAAAGCTCAAAAAATTTTTTTTCAAACATTCACTGAAACTAGCTTTTGTCAGAACTTACACTGCAGTTTATAATTCCATCTTTATAGTGGTATAAAAACATTAAATCACACAAAATTAAAAGAATTTGATCAAAGAGGCCAAAGGAAGGATTTTTCCTGGACAGCCCTTGCAGAACAGATTCTCTGAAACTTAGTGATGTGCAAAGAATAAGGTAATTGTCTCTTCTAAGCGGCTGAGCAACGTGGGATTTTTCATGGCAAATAGCACGAAGACTTCTGCAAGCTGACAAACTCCCTGTAAATTTTAGACTGCCCTTTTTTGGTAGAGAGACACATCTATATTTGTGTCATCCAAATTTTTCCTATCTTGTGCAAAGTGGTTTGGGGGTTTATATGCCCCTGGCTGTTGCAAAGGCCATCTGCCAAAGGGAGAAGCGATGCACTTTCCTCCAATGTCTAAAGCTAATTCAAACAGCGATGCAACAGCAAACCAATGGAACATAGCATGGTGGACTCATCCAAAGATTTTCCTTCAAGAAAACGGTATTAATTTCAAAAGCCTCAGTCAAAAAGACCTCAAATTAGATTTCTGGTTAGGGCTTTCAATGCTGAAGGAGATTAATACGGGATTCAAACAAGCACTCAGCAGAAACAGATTTAGAATGAAAATCTCCAGGCTTCAATCCATTGTCTTCCAGAACTCATTTCAGCAAGAGAGAAGATGTCAGTTTGGAATGTTTTGCCGAAAGGCAGATGTCCAAATTTAGGCCTGTTAGTATCTCACTGACTTCTACAGGTTCATTTTTCAGCCCTTAAATACATGGAAATCCAAGTACAGAGCACATGAAACATATAGATACTAGAGTAAACTGCTATTGTGAATAAAAATAAAGCTCCAAGAAATATTATAATTTTAAAAACTACAAAAGTCTAAGTGTCTCATGATACACAAGCAGAACTTGGAGTGACTATTACTCAGCGATAAGAAAAAATATAAAAAAAAAATCACATATATGTATATTTTTGTGATAAGCCTGTAATACTAATTAAAATAAATCTGTTAAATCCTAAACTGAGTACTTTCTGAAAGTTTGTGATCGGTAATGCTTTTTCATAGTATTTTCCAGGCTCTTGATCTGTAAAAAATGGATATGTTTAACAAGGAAATAATCTAAGAAGAACAAGGTTAAAGGAATTTGATTTACAAGAAGGTAAAAGTTTGGGGGGGAAAAAAAGTAAAAATTTGATACCCTTTTGATCACATTTTGACCTGGAAGTTAGTATTAAAGCGATTCAGAAACCTTGATGAAAACTACTTTGAAATCTAGGCGAAGAAATTTTCCATTTCTGAGATGGGTCAGAGTCCATCTCAATTAACACAAGTAAAAGCATGACTTCATAAAAAAACCCTGCCTCTTTCAAAGACTGGAACATTGTTTTCGTAATTTTCGCTCGTCGTTTTGAATATGGTATTGAGTGAACCTGATG
>NW_009636373.1:62601-84479 GCF_000690535.1 Cariama cristata | reverse complement strand
GAGTGAGAATAGGTGTGAGACACTGAGACTCTTCTTGTAAAACATGGTGATTTCTAGTCACAGACCAAGCACTAGTGGAACAGCAAATACCGCTATTTCAACATATCTGCAATTACATTTATCTGATTCCGTGAAGATAGCAAGTGTTACTGTCTAACCTGGCAAATTACAAAACCACTTTCTTCATTATTGTTCTTTCTTCATATCTTAAATAATCAAGAAACTGCAAAATTAATTCCATGTAGTCCTGAATGCTTTGAGAGGAACAAAAGGTATTTCATTTCACATATTTAAGATGTTCCTTACTCGAGGAGTCATATCTCCAGTCTTCCTTGCCCTGTTGTTTTCAGATGAAGATGTGATGTCAAGCTTTTCTCTAGTTTTATTTTATTTGTTTACTTTTTATTCTAAGAATTAACTAGCCAATCTATTTTGGACCTCAGTATTTTGCTTGCTAATTGCATGAGTGTACTGATTTTGAGCAGTACTCAGTCTTGCATAGGCTGGTGATTTCAACACTCGTATTATAACCACTGAAAGATGATAAAGTCTTTTAACTGTTATTCTAGACAGTTGATTTGCTTTTGTCTGAAGAGAAAGAGCATGACCTTAACAGTAGAAATGAATTGTTTAATTGATTTTATCCTACCCGTGTAATATCAAGCCCTAAGTAGTCATGAAAATATCTTCTTGAAATACAGAATCCTGGTACCTGGAGCTGGAGGTGTTTCAAACGTTCAAACATTTTTGTCAAACATGTTTTTTCTTCTCGTTTACACCTTGAAGCACAGCTGCCAGGCTTTCACAGAGACAAATATTTCCTTTTGGTTTTGCGTATCTCTTTTTCAGGTGCTGATCCATACTAGTACTGCTAATCAAACTATGAAGGTTTTCACAACTACTACTAACAAGCATGTGAAGGAGGAGATGTTTGCATGACAATTTGCCTTGTTAACTGCAAAAAAAGAATTACGGCTGCTTTATTTCGGTTGTTCCGGAATTAGCTAAGCAACTGGTCCTGTCAGCTGAGCTTCTCACTTTTGAGATACATAGAAGCAGGAACAAATGCTCCTTGGGTAATGAATATAGGTAGTCTGAATTTTTTTTCTCCATTGTAACTTCCCTGCTAGGAGCTACATGACAAATTTTTAGGAAAGTGAATGCTGCCTGACCTGATGTTGTCCTGTCCCTACTAGCTATCGTGGATAGAGTTGACGGTTCCAGCCATTATTAACATATGTACTGCACACAGCAGGCCAACAAGGGTTGTATCACCTCAAAGTGACATAACTTGGGAACTAGTGATCAAAATCTTACTGCTTCTTCTTAACCTAAAAATGTTTTATTTTCTTGATGCATTCCGAATACATTATTCAGAGGTCCTGAGAAAAAAAAATTAGTACCCCCCCTACAGTGAATAAGATCGATTAATTTTTCCCCCCATAGCTTTATAGTTCCTTCCACGGGCATATAGAGGAAAAAATCTCAGCAGGGGTTGTGTTACGGATTTCCTGAAGGTCGGGGCATACTAACTGTTCAGTGTGGTAGTTCCTAAGCACCAAATAGATCCAAAGTCTCACTGTGGTAGCCGCAATCCTTATAGCAAAAAGATTATATCAAAGTAAAGATAACACAGCGGAAAAAGAAAGGGTAGAAATTGTAAACAGAGCAAACAATACAATGACAGCAGATGTCACATTAGTTGGATGAGTCTATTTAGGAAGAGAGAGGACAATGAAGGCAAGGATGTGCTCAGACAGAGCTGAAACCACAAACCAGCTTTGTAAGCACATCGTTGCCTGTACTGATTTTCCAATCAAGGGTTCGTTTTCAGTGTTGAAGGATATCTTAGACTGAGAAGCTGAGACAATGAGGGGTTTGACAGAAGCCAGGGGTGTGTCTGACTTGAGATGGCAAGCAGCTGTCCAAAGCTATGTTCATATCAGTCTGAGCTGTAAGATCTGAACCACTTTGTCAGCCGCCATACCAATTCACAATTACAAGGTAGATTTTTAGCTTAGGGACTTCATATTCAATTGGTTTAATGCCAGTTTGAATCGTCCTTTTTCATTATGTTCTCTTTCACAGTGCCAATACTAACTGGTGGTGTCAGCCATGGATAATTGATCTCTCCTGTTTAAAGTTCAGCTAGGTTGCTCCAGATTGCAGAGGTGAAAACTTGCAAAGCATGTGTTATCTTAGAGAGCTGGAAAGAAGGATTTAGAGGAGACAGCACTACATCATGAAAATGGCATATTAGCTGCTGTAAAAATGTCTGGAGGTTTCTGCAGCAGATTGCGTATTTCTTTGGATCCTGTAACACTGAACTCAGAGTCTAGATTTAGAAACTAAGTCTCTTGTTGAGAGTGCTTTTGGAATCACTGACTTGTACAAAACCAGATAGACACAAGCTCAAATTACAAGCTTAGGGCTTCTAAATCTTGCTGAAAAATTTCAAGATGAAAAAGACTCTGTTCCTACTATTTCTGACAAAACTCCATCATTCATCATGCTAAACAAGCAGTCCTCATGGAGAACTGGGTTGCAACCCTGTTATCAATATTTGCAGCATACTACAGTAAATGCTGTGTAACAGAGTAGCTTCAAGCAGGAACGACAAGCGTGACAAATACTTCAGAAGAGCATTCACAGGCTCCTCTGTGCCCATAGTCAATTGCCAGTTTATACTCCCTTGCTAACAGAGATCCCTGTGATCATAATTGCTGGTTTTCAAGATCTGAGAATCCCAAACGTGTCTCTAATTTGCCTAGTCCCTGCATCCTATAATTGTATTAATAGAAAAGACTATTTTTTCAATGTCATAGTGAGGACCTGCAGACTACAGTGGCAGGTTTCTTCTGAAATGTAAGATACATGGGATAGTTTCATGTAAAAAATGTTTTTGTAGAAGTCTAGAATATAAGCAGTGGAGACAGTTAACCCCTCTTCCTGCCCAGCTACATAGATGGAGTAGTCTTTTGTGTGATTAGTGATTATTATCTACTAAAAGTGTCAAAAACTATGATTCTATGTTTTTCATTTATAAACCTGGTTTTGTTTTTCCTTTTCAAAATTTATTTTTGCCTCAGTTAACTGAACGGTACTTTAAACATGCAAGCAAACAATGTGTTTGTCTAATCTGTTCTCATCATACCTTGATCACTGTGAAGTTACTGAAGGCAGAGAAACAGCTCTGTATCACAAATCTCTGCTTAAATAACGAAGAAAAAAAACCCAAAAGTGAACACCTCCAGATGGAATTAATGTGGTCTAACCTTTAATTTTTTTCTTTTCAGATAGTCATACATAAGCTAGTGACCCAAGGCTCTCCTAAGAATTAAAGGAGAGAACTAAGCAATTTTAAATAGTGAATCATCAGACCTACTTTACACACCTGCATCATGAGCTGACTCATCCTCCAGACTCATTTGAGTATATTCACTTGATTCCCACCAGCTACTAAGGGATTCTACAGTGATTAGCTCTGATGTAGATGTTTGCATTGCACTTATCCACACATGGTTTGTGTCCTTCCTTTAGCAGGAGTCTAGCTGCAAATCTGAGATTCCCACCACACAAATTTTCGTGTTTTGTGGAAAGGGTTGAAGAAAAGGCATTCGTGAGACTAATAAGGAGAGAAAGCATGCTTTTTTTATTGGACTCTTCTGGTCACTTGTAAAAAAAAGCTCTTACTTCCAGAAATTAAGCAAAAGTTCCTCCATAGAAATGTTCCTCTCCCTCCTATGCAGCCAATCTGGTTTATAGAAAATACTTCCAATGGTAAGTCATTGAAGTATAGCCTTTGTAAAGAGATGGAAGGCACAGCCATATTCCCTCTTAGGATAGAAGAATTTTCTTGTCTGCCCACTAAGTTCCCAGTGAAAGTATGGATAGGGCACGCATTTCTCCAGTTTCAACACCTTGTGGTCAACATGGGTAGACTAAAACTCCCCAACTCAGAAAGGAAGAAGTAGGTTATTATCAGAATCTTCAATCTCTGTTGTATTGGCTTTAAACAGTAGAATAGCCCTCAGAAGCCAATACCAACTACTCTCCATCAATTTAAGTTTACTCTAAGATTATCAACTAGGTCTGCTGACTATCTATACCAAGCTTCTCCCATGTTAGTCAATCAAATCTGATTATAAGAAACTAATAGCAAAGTGAACAAAGTCTGTTTTGCAGACTAAATAACATGTGGAGAAATGATCAATAATATTTTATTTCTTGGCTCAACCTTAAGGCAGAAGGTCTAGGAGACTGTGCAGACTCTGCCTACTCTCCATGGTATATAAACCAGGGCTTCTATAGCATTATAAGCAAATTAGATCAAAATAGATCCAAACATTTCCAAAAGAGCAATGGATACTTGGTGTTAGCTTTAGAAGGCTTGGAGGTGAAATTGCAGGTGCTTCAGTGCAGTTACACATTTTCTCAGCTTCTTTGGGTGTGGGCTCCACCTCCACAGAGAAAACACTAGAATGCACAAGGAAAACAGGGAGATGATTCTTGTGTTGGATAGACAGTTCAGTTCGTAAGGGTAGGAAAAACTATTGGCAAGACTACCTGAGAAAAGCTAATCTACTTATAACTCAGTTAATTAAATGGTATCATGAACACGACTTTAACAGAACCTTTTAATTAGTGACTATCTCTTTAATCATCTGTTCTGACATTGAGGAGTCTTTCTCCACTGCAACCACGTAAGATGGTGGCATTTCTTATTTTATAGAAGTATAGAAATGACAGCAAGATAGGCAGGTCTATCAGAACACTGATTAGGTACTTTGATATCCCAGATGCCAGAATGAATCTGAGGGTTGTTTCAAGTCCTTGGCATCTGGGACCAGAAATTTGGTATGATGGCAGCATATTCATACATTTACTGCTGATCTTTACAATTCCAGCTTCTCTAGACTAAAAAACCATTGTATCATCTCTTTTCCTCAGTCCTAGAAACACGTATATTTTCCAAAGACATATGATATCCCATCATCTGATTAAAACCCAAGCAGATGTTTAAATTCCAAGGAAATTAGTTTACTAGTATCATTTTGCATTTCTCCTTCAGTTTTTATTGAAAGAATAAAAGAATAAAGGAAGGGTAAAAATGGATTAGGAATATACTGAGGACAGCAATTCCCTCCTGTAGTTAAAATAAGTATTAGCTCACTGTCTTTTAAGTAGAGTCAGACTGCAGTGATATCGCAGCAAAGCATAGAGATTCCCAATGAAATTTCATTGGCTCATGAAGAAGCTATAAGACAACTTGTTTTTTCTTTGAATCTGGGCAGCAGTGTGGAGCACTGTGCACGTTAGTGAAAAAATCCACATTCTTGAAACTCCTAGATTGTTAAATTTTTAAGGCCATATTTGCTTCATATTTCAAATAAGTTTAGAATGCAATGAAACTATCCATTTTATTCATTAAGCATGTACAACTGAATGTCATAACAAACTGCAGATCTACAAAATTATGAACTTTCTTTCCGAAAAAGTCCTCATCGGTAATACTCTTTCTGCTACAGCCAAGAATACATTACATTTCTTCTTCTTTATGAAGGTAGAACCCACATTGTGTCTTTTTGAAAGCCCCATCATAGTCAGGCCTTATTCTTTATTTAAGAGTAAAGAATTATTTACCATTCAAGATCAAACAGAGGATAAAGGAGAAGTTTGATTTGATCAGCTTTCAGGAGTACGAGTGTAAATATTAACTCTGGGAATCTGAGGGAAACATCTTGATGTGAGATTTTTCTCACATCCTACATGAAGAAGTCTCAAGTATCAGAAAGGGAAATGTCAGTGAGACTGACAGTTCCCCATTAGTAGTAATACATCCAAAACTACCAGGTGTATCAACTTGTGATTCTCTTCCTCAGCTACTAGGTTTGGCTTCTTAAGCCACTCACTGGCAGAGTGAACACTTTGCTCTACAGACAAAAAAAAGATGAAAGTTCAGCTGTTAGGAAAAGTATTTCTCCAAGAGCTTGACCAGTTCATCCCAAAAGCAGAGTTTTAGAAGAGTAACCAGCATGTGCAGACACCAGGCAGGAGGATATCTGTTGAGTCCTGTATGGGTTGTCTCTGGTAAGGATATGGAGAACCAGACACAAGTGCTCAATACCTTCTCATATCCAAAGATCAGTAGCAGCTTCATGCCAGCGGTAATTATGGGTTGTCTCTGGTAAGGATATGGAGATCCAGACACAAGTGCTCAATACCTTCTAATATCCCAAGATCAGTAGCAGCTTCATGCCAGCAGTAACAGGGCTTTCTTCCTCCTGTGCTATGTGGCTTTTCTTTCAACACTTCAGTTATGATCACAACTTCAAAGGACATGCAAAAAACCCTCAATCTCTACCTGAAGATGAATGGGAGTGCTGCAGGGACCAGACTCAGCCTTCAAAACCAAATAGCCAAATAAGGTGAGGAAATTAGGCTGACCTTTCCCTGACTGCATGGTCTGCAGAGCCTGCAGTGTTAGCTCAAAATGCAGGAGCTAGTCTTTTGTGAGGGAACATAGAGAACTGCAACTAGGAAAAGATGCTGGACATGGCAGGCTGTGGGAAGCTAGAAAAGCTGGCAAGTGTCACCTGTCTTCTAAAAAGCACAGGTTACTTGTCAGAGTGCTTTTTGCACTTTGAAAGTTCAATTTTCCACCACTAGACTGAATTGTGAAAGAATTTCTGAATTTGTCTGAGAGATGTGTGTGTACAGAGACGAGGGAGAAGCACGTCATTTTCTGATTAAATCAGTCTTATTCTATATGCTGAAGAAACAGAAGTCTGGAATTACAGCATGAGATAGTCTAAAGCTTTGAAATCAGACAAACTATAAAAATTATCAGGTGAACTTTCAAAGGTGGTTTGGTAGACAGCAGGCAGAAAAAAAGGAGTCATTGGTCAAGCCTGTGTGCTTCCTTCAATCCTGGCTTTCACATCAGGTTTATGAATAGAGATGCCAACAAGAAGCATTGTGCAGTCTAAAGGTCACCAGAAAACAGTCTTCATTGGCAAGAAAGGAAGTTTGGTGCTAGGATACCAGGGATTTTTTGAGGTGACATGATGCCATTATACTTGGGGTTGTGCAGCTCTTAAAGTTATTCATCTTCCTCTGCTCTTTCTGTATACAAGCACTTGGGAGGATTAATGGTGTTATTTTTTGTAATAACCTGTAAGCCTGTGGATTGCTTTAACTTAATCGTACCTGTGTATTGCCTGTATGTTTCCTAGGATGTAGAGACTTTGAAAAGCCTTAATAAAAGAAACCAAAGCCTCCTATGAGTCACAGCTGATTAGTCATAGGTGGGATTGTCTTCTGAGGGTTGGTTGCCCTCTCGCAGACCTGCTCTTCACAATTCCCAGCAGTTGTCATGCTTTCTCCCACGCTGCCCTTGAGAGTGGGAGGAACTCAGTAAATACCTACACAATCACCTTGCTGTCCTCTAAATCCAGTTCTCAAAATGCCTAGAGACGAAGGAAACAAACTCAATGAGGTGCGTCCATTGCTGCATTACAATTGTTATATTTTATTACAGCAAAGTATAAGTTTTCTTATACTGTTCTATTGATTATTTTGCAACATATTCTGTTTTGTTTTAGGTAAGCTTTCTGGGACAAGGACAGTCATATACATGCAAATTTGTATTTTGATCAGCAACATGGTGCCTAAGGTTCATCTTAGACATAAATAGCAGCAGGCAAAGCACCACATTAGCATGCCACTTTTAAGTTGTGAGCATATGTGAAGAGTATATACTTTAATTAAATCTGGATTATGTACAGGAGCTGTAACAAGTCTTTCAGTAGATGAAGAAAAACCCTTCTTCCCCTGATAATGGCCTTAGCAACTGTTTGGGATTGAGCAAAGAATTCTGAATTCAAATAATGGTTCAAAAGAACATTGTTGGTTCAAAACCCATCTGCACATACTTCAAGACAGAAGGTTTTGACAGCGTTGTCAGCAGTGGCCAGTTAGATTGGAACAGAGACAGGTGGGCCACTGAGACAAATAAGCATTTTTCACAGGGTCTTCAAATAAGACTGTTTCTTTTAAATTTCCTTCTAAATTTAAAATTGAGGATGTTTGCCAGTACCTTCTTAAATAGGTACCCGAACCTTTGATAGGGATGGAGATCCTTTCAGCTGAAAGATCAGGTAAATTACTTGGACATAAACCCACATCTAGTTTGATTAAACACATCAATATTCTTTTTAAGAAGTGAGACTGCTTGCAGAGAAATGGTGGCCTCAGATGTTATAGAAAATAGCTTATTCATAACAAAAATACATGGCCATATATCCTTCTTCAATTATACTACTGCTACATCCCCACCAAGGAGACCACAGATTCTGTTAGTCATACTCTCCAATAATAATCCCTCTCATCCAAGGTGCTGAGACTTGGTGAGCTTGGCCTTGGCCATGCACTAGAAAAAAAGCCATGGTATTGGGGATGTCCATTATGTGAGATAACCTACGCTTTGATGTCCATTATGTGGGAGAACTGATAAAAATCATCATAGTTTCCTCTGCCACATCCCTAGCTGTAAGGAATGCCATCAAAAGAACTCAACTGGTAGCGATGTGTATGTGACAGAAGATTCAACACAAAAAAGTGGAAAAAAAGTCCAACTACCTATCTATAACAATTCAAGCCAAATGCTCCAAACAGCTCTCCCAAAGGAGGGCACATGTAATGACCCAGAACCTAAGGTGGCTACGGGTTCTCCAATACCATAAATCAAAGAGTGTCTTTGAGATAAATGTTTTTGAAAGACTCAACTATAAATTTATAACAACATCACACAAAAAGGCACTGAAATGTTTTTGGCATACAAGTTCTCTGATGTCCAGCAACTAAGCCTTTAATCTGTTGACATCTGATCTGATTTCCTTCAAGAAGTTATTCTGAAAAGAGTTAGAAAAAAATTCAAAATTTGACTTTTACCTGTTGAGATTAAACCAAAAACCAACTGAGAAGATACACAGTAAGTGCCACTGCCTCTGAAAGAAGTAGACAAAGGGTGCTGAAAAAATAAAATATATTAATAACTACAGGCCAATCATGACTAAATACATAATGCTGCAAATAGTTACATGGATACTTTCTATTAGGTTGGCAAAGACACACCCCATTAACTTTTGACAAAGAGGGATTCTATTGCTTTCCAGCTGCTCAGAAAATAAAGATCTTGCAGCTCACTATGCAACATGCCAAGAAAAAAATAAAAGCTATTGGTTGTGTTGGTTTTGACTTACTAATGTATGAATGTCTCTCCTGGCTGTTAGAACGGAAAGGTTTTGGCTAACACATAATCAATGTCATTGAAAATGCCTATCAAAAATTTATAACTGATCTAGAAAGGTGAAAGAAGTGTACAGAAGTAGTACATTTCAAAGCTGGGGTCAAATAAGGAGTCCCAGTATCACTATTTTTCCATCTGGCAACTGATCTGCAATCTTTAACAAGAAAACAGTGGCAACGGCTATGAGTAAGGAAGACCACTGCTATGGAAATCTCAGATTATTTGGTTTCATTGAGCTAGTCATGTGAAGGTTTAGATTATGCCATGACAACTGTTGTTCTTCTTGCTACTTGGCTGGCCTTAAGACACATGTTAAAAGAGCTACAGGTTTTACATTAAGTCCACTCACAACTCATTTACAACCAATGGCTGTGAGGTCTAGAGGGCAGGCACTGAAGGTTTGAATATGAGAGCTCCAGGCAAGTCTGGGAAATATCTGAGACTCTGGTTGATCCTGGGTTGAAACAAGCAGACTTGGAAAAGGTTGAGACTTGCTTGATGAAAATCGGAAAGGTAGGCTTGAAATTACTCGGAAAACTCTTGCTGTTTCATATGTTCACAAGCCCAAGACTCACTCATCTGGCTGATCATTCAAATGCAAAGGACCATTCTTTCCACTCTCATCATCAGTAATTAAAAATCAGTAAAGATGCCATCTCCTTGCTTGAGCACAAAATGATTTCGATATACCAGTAGCAGAGATGAAGAACTGTGAGTGATGCGATCTCCTAAATTTAGTCTTTATGTGAAAGTTGCTGTTCACATCTGCCAGCCCACTTTGGTGACAATATGAACCACCAGACTTCTTAGGGGAAAGATGAGATTCCAGAAAAATATGGAGAAGCTATTTCTGACTGCTGAAGACAGGAGGAGGTGATGATGATGATGGAGAGATGTGTTATTTCTGACCCAAAAGTACTACTAGAAGCCTCTAAACCACCAGTGTGTGCTAGTAGTCCTTTTGATTCAAACCAGTTTTCCCAAGGCCTGTAAATAAAGAAATAGTTCATTCAAAAAATAAACTAAACTAGGAAGATAAGGCTGCAAAATGGGACATTTTGAAAACTGTCCAATTAGCATTGACTGGATTACGAATCACAGCAAGATACTTGAGTGGCAACTGCTGATAGCCCTTTAACTCTAGGGAATATATGTCCCACCAGGCATTTCTGGAGTTGGAGCAAGGGCAATGCTGGAGTGATTCATAGACAGCAACTTTCACACCTGGCATATTTTAGGCTCCTGCAAAACTTCAAAGGATGCCTGTATTAAAACAACAACAAACTGTACACCAAGAAAACAAGAAATACATGTGGACATATTATCAAAACCTTTGTCTCAAGGATGAACATGAAGAACTGAGCTTGACCTGATATTTGCAAAGGAAATACTGATCCAGTGGTTGACTTCACTGTCTGCTTTGGGAGCAAACCTACTGCAGGCAGGGATGCAGCTGCAGAGAGTTTGGCAGCACAGTGTTTTGAAAGAACAAGCAGGGTCCCACAGGGATGCCGGCCATGAGAGAAGAGCGAGACCCTCGTGATCCCTTAGTTTTATACTGAGGATGACGTGGATGGGATGGAATACCTCGTTGGTCAGTTTTTGGTCACCTGTCCCGTCTGCACTCTTCCACAGGCATGACCCTTTTACGACTTTTTACTCACTTAACAAAGGGGGGCCAGCAGTGGCCTTGGTTCTCATGGGGATAAATATAAACATGGGCCATTCTGCATACCAATCCTACTGATACATCAGTAGCAACTATAAACGTTGAGCGTTATCAGGCCTGAAGCGCAGACAGTGTCTGAAAACATGTAGCTGTACTTTCAGAAAGTGCAGTTACTTAGAAGGGACTTGATTGAAAAAAAAAACTCCTGAAAGGAGAAAATAGCCCTGTTTCAGCCAAATCAGGACAGAGGTATAAAGAATCTTTACACATTTATCCAGGTGTGCAATTTAGGTCACCAAACTTTGGAGTTTTGGAGTTAAGTGTTGAGGGATGGGAGCAACAAGAGTGGCCTCTGTAGGTGCACAAGCACCAGAATGAAGACCAGGGCTCACTATCTTCCTATTCACATGGTCCTCAGCAAACTGGAGGACTGGACCAACCTGAACCTCATGAAGTTCACCACAGACAGATGCAAACTCAGCACCTGGGACAGGGCAGCACCATGAGTCGATGCAGGTCAGGATCCAACTGACCAGTTCCGGATGCACCATTATTGGAAGTGTTCAAGATCAGGATCAGGGCTTTGAGCAACCTGATCTAGTGAAAGATGCTTCTACCCACTGCAGGGGGGTTGGATTAGATGATCTTTAAAGGTCCTATCCAACCCAAACAATTCTATGTTTCTATGATTCTACAATTCTACAATTCTATGATTCTGTGATTCCATGAAATGACTGAGGAGCAGCTCTGCAGAAAGAAGCAGCAGCCATGGGGACAGCAAACTGCACAAAAGGCAGTAAAACACCTGGCCACCACCACAAAGGCAACAATATCCTCGGCTGTAGAAGCAAGAGGACATCCACTAGCTCATGGTAAGTGATCGTTTCCTTCTGTTTGGCATTTGTGGGGCCACATCTGAAGTATTCTTTCCAGTTTTAGACCCCTAAATACATGAAAGACATTGGAGAGAACCAAGACTAGGGCCCCCCAAAATGCTTGCGGGGTTGGAGTCTTCCACTGTCTAAAAATCTGGTCTGTCCTTATAGCTAAGATAGAGCCAGACTTCTCAAACAGACACAGTGCAAGGCCAAAAAACAAGGTAGAAAAGAAAATTCCTTTTAGACATAAAGGAAAATTTCTGAATTTGAGGAAGTTGTTAGGCATGGGAACAGGTTCCCTAAGGACATGTTAAATCCCTACCCTTGGGGATGTTCAAAATTCAGCTGGGCAAGGCTCAAAACAACTCAATCTCTCTCTGAATCTAGCTTGGATTTGAGCAAGAAAAGAGGTTTGACTAGGGATGTCCAGAAGTTCTTTCCAACCCGATTTTTTAATTATATATATGAAATGTGATGTTATGGCGAGGGAGTATATACAATAAAATAAACCAAAATTAATTTCCCTTTAAAATACTGATTTTAATACCTTTACATAGTTATTACCTGATTCCACTGTAAGTCACATTCAAGACTTTTTTTAACTCTGTTTTTTTTCATCTTAATATCTTGTATTTCTAAGTGCATTCTTAACTCTGCTTCCCTGGTTTTATTTTGCTTAATTTTGGAATTTAACACATCCTTATTATCTTTTTATTGTTTTTTAATTGCTGTTTATACTTTCCGTCTTAATGCCATCTTAATTTTGTTTATTTTGAGAATTAATGAAATTTAGTAGGTTAATTTTTTTTTTAGTTCTCAAGATAGTAGAAAAGATCAGATCATTAGACAACATTATTGATACTCAACATAGCTACAACACAACTATGGAGAAGTGATCTCAGGAATCTTGTGACAGCTGAAGGGAAGGTCAAGCTGGGTCTGGCTGCTGATGACTCATTTTTGGTAGAAATAAGTTTCTTTTGCTTTTAAACAACAACAGTAAGGGGCCAAGCAAAAAAGCAAGAAATTGACTTTTGCAGCTGACAGTTCCCTCTTACTCAAGAATGCATTGCATCAATCTATTTTACCTTTCCAACTTTTATAAAAATTTCCTGCATGTGAAGTGGCTCTTTTCTGCTCCAACACTTTTCCCAGAAAGGAAGGGCCCAGGCCTGTCAGGACTTTTTCACAAACTTCCTTAGCATCAATTTAAATTTAAAACAGGTGCATTCTGAGATGAGAGTTTACAGCTTTGTTTCCTCTAAACTACTTTATTTTCTCTGAAAGAGAGCTACAGCAAGAAAGAAAAGAGAACCCAGAATGTGTGTTCAAGAATAGCAGAGAAGAAGTGAAGGGGATCCTTTTCATGCTGCCTATGTCACAACAAAAGTAGCCAGAGATGGAAATACAAGCCATATACCTCCATATATGAGATCCATCAACCAGCTTCATTCTGTTTCTGTCTCATTTAAAATGTAAGCCCTGAAGATAGTTTACCTGAACGAAGGGAAAGATCAATAAAGAATAGCATTTGAGACTGGATGGCTGCTCAAAGAAACCTTGAAATCATTAGTATTTCTTCTCTGTTACTTTGACTACAGACAACCCAGAGGGAACTTGCTTAGATCAATATCCACAAAAGCAATAGTAGTTTTGAGCTGTTGGAGTCTTGTTCTGGGATTACCTCTTACTTTTTTCACTTACTGAAGTTTGTAAGGCCACACACAGAAGGATCAAACAGTGTGAGAGGTCTGAGTGGAAAAAAACAATGCAACTTATCAAAAGCAGCTGCTGGGGGTTATGGTTGGACCACGGGAAGTGGATGGAACAGATTAATCAGTGTTGAAGAAACTGAGGTGTACCTGAAAGAGAGGAAACACTTCCAAGTCCTGGTGGCTTCACACACCAGGTGAGGGCCAGAAAGTTCTTCTCTCATGTAGTGTTTGAGTGCTCCCTGCTCAGTCCTGCTCCTTGAGATGTGAGAAATTAAGAAAACTCCTACAGCGGCGGCTCATGGTTTTGTCTAAGAACAGAACAGGGACTTAGGTCTCCAGGGGAGTCCATAAAAAAAAAAAAAAAAAATCAAAAAAGTCCATACTGCTGATCTCTAAAAGCCTGTTAGGAGGAGTATATTAAGTGTGTGCCAAAGTTAGCAAACAGGTATTGAAGATCTACAAGTTTCCATTCTGGTCTGTGCTTCCATGTAAAAGATCACCTTTCCTGACCCAACAGAACTCTACGTTGACTTCAAAGTACTATATGCAGTGATCTACTTAATCTGCAAAGTGAACTTAGAGAAAATTCACCTGCTATAATTAACTCCATGAGATATAGAATATTTTATTTGATTTTTTTAAAAAATAGACATGGATATTCTAGAATGGATGTGCAGGTGTGTAATCAGTTGCATTTAAGTGTTGATTGTAACTGAAAATATAGGAATAAGCTGCTGGATTTCAGCTGTTGTTCTCTCAAGATCGAGAAAAATCAAGTTAAACTGGAGGAGGCTTTCAGAAGGGCTGGGAGAAGAGAGACAGAATGGAAACCCCACCATGGGAAGAAATGAAGAGATTTTTGTTTGTTGAGTCTATGACAGTAACAAGTTGAATAGAAGTTCTGATTGCCATCCATAAATGCATTGGGCTAGAACTGAAATCACTAGCGAAATTAAGACAGGGTAGGAACAAGAACAAACATGACCAGTAATATATTTGGGTTGGAAATTAGAAAGTTCTTTGCCATTTCAGAGCAGTGTAGTTCTGGAACAGCGAAGAAACAGTCCCATTAGGACTTGCAAAAGCAATTAGTTTGCAAAAGATAATAAACTAGTAGGCCTCACAGATCCCACGAGAACTGTGGAAGATAAGCATAACATGCAAAATGATATGAACAAATTCAAGATACGGTGTGAAATAAATACGATGCAGTTCAATGCAGGAAATTACAAGATACTGTTTTTAACCAGGAATAATAAACTGTATGGAAACAGGATGAAAAAATCCATGCTATAAAGTTCCGCAGAAAATGTACATGGAAAGCAGAGTGTGTAAAAGAAAGCAAGAGTCAGCTTTACCAGGAGAACACACACTTCTAACCAAGATGACTACAACATTTCTGTCAGTGTAAGATACATGAAGAAAGCATCCTGCTTTTCTCAAGTACTGGAAAGATCCCAATTACCAGTTCAAACACTATAACTGCAGAAATAAACCCATAGTTCAAAGTCTAAAAAAAGGTAATACGAATGACAAGAGTTTTGAAAAATAGAGCTTCTAAAGAAAAAGCCAGAGGAACCCAGTGCAGTTTAGTTTTAGGGAAAACAGCATTGCTACAAATAAATGTAGTTAACGAAGGTTTCAAAAACATGATTAATTTTTTTTTCTCTTATTATTAAGTTAGATATTCTGATGTTATTAATTGGGGGAGGGGGCTTCTGCTGAGCAAATGTTTTAGAAAATCTCAAAACAAAGGAGCAATGTCTCTTAATCAAATTGTACACATGATGGGCATATTTCTTAGATTGTGTTCATGATGTGAGTAAGATACACCAATAGAGTCATATCTGGAGTAATTTATCAAACTTTATACATATCAAAAACTAGCATAAAAGTAATAGCTAATAGATTCCCAGAAACTGAACAGTCATTGTTAATGAAAACATGGATTAGTATTGATTATGCAATAAAACAAAAATAAAATATTTCCCTGTTTCTCAGGCTGGTCTACAAATAGAAGCAGCCCTGGAGCTCTTGTGGATATTTCTACATAGTAACAAGCAGTTATTTAGCTTCCTCTGTCATTTCTAATTAATAATATCATGTAATGTACTGAAGAAGTTCAGTGGCATGGTGATTAATTAACACAAAGCAAAAAATCAATGTGTAATTGATCTCTAAGTTCTTATGCTAATTGCAAACCTGCCACTTGAGAGTGTTATAAATATTGATTTCTAATGTAATGTCTCATTCAGCTTTTCCATTTGGACATTTCAGTGTGGCTCATTATCGTGGTATTCAAGTGTACGAGGACATGAACTTATTTGAAGAGAAAAGATATGATACCATTAGGAGGACAGTTAGGCACTGAAGTAGCCCTGAAATGACCCCACAGAAAAAAATGTTGCTGTTAACGCATCATTTTCTGACAATGTAAAAGCCTGGAAGTTAACCACTGATAGCAGGAGCAAATTGGAAGTTAGAAATACAACAGCAAGAAGTGCTGTTTTAGTATGCAACAGTAAATATGTCACTTTTGCTCTTTCTGTTCTATTTGTCAAGCAAGCAGGTCACTGGGAAAAAAATCAAGTATTAGAGTAAAACAGAACAAGGATGAGATCATCTCATGTGCAGATGATGTCATATCTTGCACCTTCAGTCGCCACTTTGTACTCAAAATGTGAGCATACCCTCAGCTGTGCTGGGAGGAGATGTGGTGGCCTCCACAGTAATTCTGTCCTGTCGAAAACACAGTGATTTGTGTCACAGTTGGCGTTAGGGAGGGCAGAGCACCCTGACTTTATTACACTGCTCTGCCCAGTGTGAAAGTAGCAGAGGTGATTTGAGTAGAAAAAAAATTCAGCCTAACATCTGCGAATTATGTATACAGAATACCAAGAGGATTGACAGATAATAGGATTAGAATGACTCAGAATGGCACAGCTTATTAAAACTTCATATTCCACCCACATAAAGGGGCAAAACAGCTCTTTCACTGGGAATCCAGAACACTTGTACCACTAGAGATCAGACATCTTTTTTGTGTGTCTTCTGCAAAACTTTTCGGACTCAGGTCAAGATGCTCAAAAGGAAAAAAGGTGAAGTTTTCAGGACTGTCTGTTTGCTTTCTTTTTTTTTTTTTTTTTTCCTGTCTGTTTTTTCCACTTCTTGAAAAGAGTCTTTACTAACCTGTACAAATATGCTCAAAACTGTAAGAAGGTGGAAAAGAAGAGTCCATCCCAGTTTCCATCTGAGCCTGGCAAAGGTACAGGTCAATTCAGTGGGGATATTTCGCAGCTGCTCTCAGAGGCAGAGCTGTAAGGAACATGTATCAATGAAGAGAGCCATGCCAAGGCCAGAAGTTACATTTAGGTGGCTTTATAAGATCCACAAAATCAAATCAGAGCTGTAAGGAACATGTATCAATGAAGAGGGCCATGCCAAGGACAGAAGTTACATTTAGGTGGCTTTTTAAGATCCACAAAATCCAATTGGAAAAGTTCACCTTTGCACACTAAGCCCAGTTCTTTGTATTTGAATATTTCCAGCTAGGGAGTTCAGTCTTCAAATCCTCATTACGGGTGCAATCCGTCATAACCCGTCAAGGCTTTTTCCAGTCATTGTTCAACACTTGGTGTTCAAATGACTGGAGTTGGGTTTGGAGAAGACAGAAAACCGGAATCTTCCTCACT
This sequence comes from Cariama cristata, assembly GCF_000690535.1. Taxonomy (NCBI): domain Eukaryota; kingdom Metazoa; phylum Chordata; class Aves; order Cariamiformes; family Cariamidae; genus Cariama; species Cariama cristata. Next base: position 67,215 of record NW_009636373.1, on the reverse strand, counting down.
GGAGAAATGAACACATCTTAAAGCACTTGGTATTTCCAAAATTAGAATTAAAATTGAGAAAGAGTCGGCATTACAGATTCTACAATCTGAAAAATTACAATTAAACTGAATTTTTCTAACAATAAAGAATCCATTGCTGCAATTTGTAGATTCTTTTCGAGGTCCTCAAAGTTTTGTAAGAGATTTTTCTACGCAAGGTACAAATGCAGACACAGTCCACCAGGGGAGAAGTGCATCATCTGATACGTAGTTAAGGAAGAGGAACAGAAGAGGAGATGAGGAAGGAGAAGAATATAGTGCTACTGGAAACAGCTCGTGAGAGGCAATGAGCCCCAGGAGATTACTGATGAGTCTTCAGCTGCCTTGCAAGAAAAATCAGTTGATTATTTCAAACTGAAATATTTCAGTGTCAGTCATATTGACCTGAAACGCATAGTTTTAGCATTCAGTTTAGACCCGGGAAATTTTGGTTAGAGAAGTGAAAATTTTCAGCAAAAGTGTATTTTTCATGATCCAGCATTGGCAGGAAAAAAAAACCCAAGGAAAATCCCTTGTCAAAAGTCTTCACTTTCTAACTTATGAATTGACTAGAATGAACCTTCCGTTATTGGTTCTTGTCAAACTTTTCTCCTGTCATAACAGGAAAAATATAGCTGCACTGCATTCACCCTAAGGCTTCTCAGGAATGTCTGCCCTGTTTTCTGTTATTATGTGGAAAAGGAAGAGAAATGACAACTCACTTCAGGAGACATTTTTTATGCACTTCTCTCACTTGCGAAAAAAAAGAGTGGTTAGGATCTAAGCAGCTGCTTATACCTTGCCTGTTAGCTTGCTTATTTGGAATTGCAAGGTTTTTTTCTTTCCTTTTCTTCTGGTTTTTTTGGTTGGTTGGTTTTGGGCTTTTTTTAGGAAGGAATAATTCAAACAGCACAAAAAAATATTCAAAGGGTTTTATTCTCAGAATATTCAGTTCTTGGGTCTATAATCTTTTCCTGACTGAGGGCTATAGAAGCCTTTGAAACATATTTGGTGGGTCTCATAAACACACACTTTAGTGTTGTTTGTAATAAAGACAAAAAATTCACATGGCTACGGGCTGTAAGAAATGAAGTCTTGGATTTATCTGAACTCCTCTTACATCTTGATTCATAGCTGAAGTGTACTGTACTAACTGCATTTGTGCACTAAATGCTTTAATGGGGATTTTATTGCACTATTAAATTGTGTAAGGCATTTCTATATAAAATAAATGCATAAACTGAAAAACAAATAATCCCTCAGTTTTAGAACAGACTTTGATTTCAGCTCAAATGATTAAGATTTTGGGATGAGGGCTGTAGTGATACTGAAGAGTGTTACTGACAAAATTAACCCCTTTTTCACATCTAGCAAGTGTTTTTAGATCAAACAACACAGCAGTTAAATAGAAAATGTTCCAAAATATGATTGCTACATATTATTATTTGACCTTAGTATTTACGGTAGGGACATTTATAATCTAATTATGTTGAAAATCTTTGATAGTCTGTCCCTGCACCCTTCCAACAGCAGCTAGCTAGCTATGGATGCAGTAGATGTGAGCAGTATGTGGGCTGACTTGCTGGAATAAACTTTATTTATCCTCTCTTTATTACTCCATGTTTGTTTAGCGGTGTACTGTAGAGCTTGCCCAAGAAAAAGAAATCACATGAGAAATACTAACTTCAGTGAAACGTGACTCTAGAGCAGAGCAACAGCTATTTCCCATAAATTAGCACTGAACTTGCACAGACAAATAGACAAAGAAATAAGGTACAGATAAGGTATACTTCATGGCTTCATTTAATTGAAGCTTCATTTATATTCCAACCTAAAGGACAGATAAAAAGGAGATGCAACTCTAGTATGTAACATACTCCATAGGGGCTGTTTATGAGGAGTGTGTAGTGCTTGTCGATTTATAACAGGGTACGTTAAACCAGCTTCAATATTAATAAATTAAAAAAAAAACTCATCTGATATTCAGTGTAGAAAAATGACAGTCTGGTTTCACAGTTTGCCAAACCTACTTTCAGAAGGTCATGTGAGGTGATTAATAATTTTTAGGACTTTTTTCCTCTAAGAAAGGAGCAACATTTCTCACCAGTTGCCTTTAAATTATTGCCAGAAGTGTTTTGAGGTAACTCAGATGCAACTACACAGCTTTATTATTATTTATACCTCTCTTACGCTCTTTAATTTCAGTTCAAACATCTCACACATTTCATCTTCAGAAACTTGAGTCATTTCTGCAGCCGACTCCAAGATTTATACCTTTCCTGACACTAACAGCCTAATTTTACCTCCATGAAAAATAAGACTTACATAGAAACTGATCTCCAAAAGCAAACCTCATTATCACTGACACTAACAGCCTAATTTTGCCTCCATGAAAAATAAGACTTACATAGAAACCGATCTCCAAAAGCATACCTCATTATCATGTTTTAGACAGACACATTGGGCTTTCAGAATCTTCTCTCACCCTGTCTTCAAGACACCATTTTGTACAGATACTTAAGAAATCTGAGTCAGTAAAAACCATCCTTAAAAACTCATAGTTCATGGAAGAGGGGAGTGGATTCAAGAGAATGGCAAAGGTATGCTTTAAAAAAGGAATCAGAAGTACATCTCTCAAACTCCCTAAAGCTTCAATTTCTGGAAGTAGTGGAATTAAATTATTAAACATTTCATAAGCACTTACATCATGGTTAGGTGATAAAAAAATGGCCAATGTGGAACTATCAAGAACAAATTATGTTAAAGCAACCTAACTTCCCTCTCTGACTGATAATTTCTCCTACGTAAATGGATAGAAAGAAGAAGGGGCAATAGGTCTTAAAAGTTTCTTATATTGCTCTGGTATGAAGCTCTCAAACAAATTAGGGAATATGGCCTATATTTTACATACAAATCAGAAAACCGCTGCGTTAAAACTTGGAGGAGAAGAAAAGGACTTCCTTTTGTTTTTCTTTAAGTGAGAGGATGTTTCAGATGGAGGTCCTACAGAATCTGTTCTGAACCTGGCTTTATTTAATATTTTCATTAGTGACTTGACTATGGAAACACAAAGCAATCTGATACCATTTGCAGCTAACAAGTTAGAAAAAAACCTGAAAATACTCTGGAAAACAGAATCATAATTTTAAGTCACGTTGGTAAATTTGACATAAGTCCAAAAATCCTCATGGTGACATGCAAATATAAAATCCACAAAGTGGTATAAGAATGAAGCAAGGGAAATCATGCAAAAAAAAGGGCTTTTAGAGGTGTCCCCTCCCCAGCAAATTGGGGCTGAACACAGACAAAATAGAATCAGCATGGATCCTGCTGGAAAAAGTAAAATTCCAGCCTGGATTAGGTTAGTATAAGGTAATTGTTGTTCTCTATTTGTACAGTAATGGCCTCTGCTGGAACACTCCTTCAGATATGGGCCCTGCAATTCCAAATTTAGTCCTACTTGAGAGAGTTCAGAGAACTGTCCTAGGTTTAAGAGGTTTAAGAGCATGACTTAAGGAGCGAGGTTTGGAGGAACTGAGTTTGTTTAGTCTAGAAAGAAGAGGATTAAGAGGAAAGGATCAGGTTTTTGATATATGAGGTATTGTTATACAGATGAGAATCCTCAACATTCCCAAGGAAAAAGGTGGTGAGAACAAATCAGTGTAATCAGTAAAGGCTGACGTGGTAAGAATAGCAAAAACACTAAAATACAATGATAGTAAAGTAACTCCAATGGTCTGAGGAGAGGCAAAGTACTTCATTTACTGAAGAGTTTAAAACAGATTTGACAAACATATCAGAAATAGATCCAGCTCTTCTTGCCTCTGCCTAGAAGGTGACAGCAGGCCTAGATGACCACTGAATGTTCCTTCAAACCTTATGTGTGTTTGGAAAAAAAGAGGCAGGTGAGCCCTAGATAACAGATACTGGACGTCCTTATCCTGCATGTCACGTACTCGTTGGTATGATGGTATCAGAGAGCTGAGCTGGGATCTCAGACCACAGTACAAGCAATAATTCATTGAGCTAGAAACATTCAGAGGTTTCTGTTGTTCTGGAGTCAACTTTTCCAGGAAGGTAGTTTTGAATTTTTAGCACTCATCCAAGCTCTCCATTTATCATTTCTTTTGAAAACAACATGCACTCTTCTGTGCTGTGGGAATAGGATACTGCAGACCTGGACGCAAAGTCAGCTGTAGGGCTCTACACACGACAAACCTTCATTGCTTTGAGGAGTGTGGGTCCAGGTGACTTTTCCCTCTCTGATGGTTCAATCATGGAGATATGGGAGGCAACAGCGTGTCCCCTTCTTGACTCAGTGAGCTCGGCTCTGGGCCTCTGCACATAGAAGGGAGAGAAAATTTCCACGAGTGCTTAATCATCTACAACACAAGTAGATCAAAATTTACCTTCCAAAGCAAAATGTCACTCAGGATTGATCAATGCAGGCCTTGTAGGCTTTTGAAAACCCATATATGCATAAGTGGATATTTTCCCTTTAGTACTTGATGTAGTAAGAGCTCAAATGTCTAAGATGAAAAGGGGCCACATCTATTTCTGTTATTACAATGTCAGGCACATTAACACTTCCAGAAA
>NW_009636373.1:59889-62570 GCF_000690535.1 Cariama cristata | reverse complement strand
TTTGCCCCCCCCCCCCCCCCCGAGATTGACCTGCTTGAAATGGAGTGAAATATTCAACATGAGTCAAACCATTCACTCAGCAGTTTCAGCTCTTGAAGCATTATCCTTTCTCACTGCATGTTCAATGTGAATCCACACTTTTTCTTTCCTTAAGAAGATTTCTTATAACACCCAATATATGATCATTTTAAGTATGTAATCAACACACAATTCATCTCTGCTTCAATAACCCTAAAAGATATTGATCTTATTCTGTTTAGTGTACTGCTTATTTATGTAAGGAATCTTAAATTTAAAAAAGGGGAAGTAACAAGAATGTAAGCCAAGCGTTCAATGGAGGTTTTGTTAGGAAGATTCTTCTGTAACAAAACCTTTGTTCAGACATCCATATTCTGTACAGACAAAGTTCACTGCTAGACTGAGACAGCAAGAACTAAGGCATGTCAAAATCTTGAAATCACTGCCCATGTATCAGGGCATAGCCAACATGCTTTTCCTTGATATGTCTGCAAACTCCGGTTTGCACACTCTCTGTTGAAGAAGATGTCTAGTAGAGAAACAGAAAAAGAAAATGATCCAGACATGAACTAACTCATGATTGGGATGAGACAGGAGAAAACCCACAACAATCTGCTTTCTCATCATGATTCAAAAGTATGTAAAAGTATTAATAATTTCCCACATTGACTTTTCCTCCTGAACTTGCTTCTGTAGAGCTCTACTGGGACTCTTCCCGACCTCTTCACATTTCTGACCATGGGAGTAATTGCAATATTTTATGGTTTGGCCCCATCAGAGAAGCTGCTGCCCCTGAATGCTCTGGAGAGCCTTCTCACATTTACTTTTGTCATCTCAGCCCCTGCACTAAGTAGAAATTCACCGTCATTTTAGCAGTGCCTTTGCAAGTTCCTGCTTTTTTTTTACATTGTGACTTTTGTTCGAAAGAGAAGCCTGTTGCCGCCTAGCAAATCAAGTGCTTCTGGACTTGCAAACGGCTCATGTAGACTGTTACCCATCCATTATCTAACACAAGGGTCAGAAAAGTACAACAGACATCAATGGAGGTAGACGTTGCAGGGTGGGAGTTGAGACAGCTGTTTTTTTTAGGAGCAAAGAAGAAATGCTGCACTAAAACATGATGTCAAAGATAAGCTGATGAGAAGTGAGAAAAGTCTAAACTCTGAAATGCAGTATCTCTTGACCCTATTGGATTTCTACCAGCAAATTTCTAATTTAGAAAGAAAACTATCTTCTGATACATGTGCTTCAAACGCTGTCAAATCCTTTAGTGTCAGTGACTCTCCAGCATCCTGTCAATCATAACGACCTTGAGTTTTGAATTGCTTGGAGTTTCTTTTTCAACAACAGGAACATTTTCTCTGATTTTGCCATTTCAACATATGCAGAGGAGTCTGTTATGAAGAATTATGAGTTCCTCTTGCCAAAGAACAGTTATGTTGTCACATTTTGCCAGGATCTCAGGAGAAGTGGATAGAAAGCCACAGCATATTTGTTTGTACAGATCAAACTGCATGAATGCAATTATTAGGATGCATTTTGCCATTATTATTTTTGTCCCACAGAAATAGTTAATGGCACAGAGATATATTTTCAAAAGTTATTGAGAGCTCTGGACATCCACTCCATTTTTTTCCAGTTTGTGTTCTGCAGTTGCACATACTCTTTTTACTGGTTATACTTAAAAAGAAAAAAAAAACACGACACTGTTTTACACCAGAAAGAGTTCTGCAAAAAAGGACCTGAAGGTCCAGATGGGCAAAAAGTTGAATGTAAGTCCTGTAAGTGTGACCTTGTGACTATAAATGCCCAGCTGCATCCTTGGTTGTATCAGCAAAAAGGCAACCAGCAGGTCCAGGGCAGTGATTATTTCCCCCTTGTCCTACACTTTTGATACTGTGTCCAGTTTGAGGTCTCCAGGTAGAAGAGAGATGTTGCCAAACGAGAGTGTTTCTGCAGAAATTGTCTTCTGCATATAGATAAGATTATGTTGTGCAAAAAAATTAAGGAACTTTTGGTTTCCCCTGGCACTGAAAGAGAATTTAAGTTAACATGAAAACTCCAGGTTTTTTGACCTGGTCTCTTAAACAATTCTCTGCTTCAGTACCATGAAATGCATCAGTACAAATGCTCCACTCTTACAGATCCCTTGTCCAAGGGCAGGTGCACTTGCTCATTTAGAGGAGCACGCAGTTAGATCAAGCGTTTCTGACATGTTTGACAGTGGGACATCACTAAGTCATTTCCCTTAATGTCTGTAGTTCCTCCAAAGGGCAAATGTTTCCTCATTTTGCAGTAGCACAATATCCTTTTTGTTTTAACTGAAAGTCATCTACTGGCACTTCTTCATGCAGCCTGGAAACAGGTAATGTTTCATGGCTCTCAAACACAGTCATCACTTGAATCTGTGTAGGCATTTCAGGAGATGAAAAGCTGTTGATCACCTCTTCAGCTATGCATGCATAGTGGAAAAACTCCAGAAGAGTATGCAAGAGCTATTCAGGCTACAAAGAAAATCCAAATTCAAACAACTTTTCAGAGCCCCAGTCACTGGGAATAAGCAACTTTACTTACTGAGCAAGGATGTTCTGCTGGTTGATCCAAAAATCTGGAGATTGTAGTTGCAATATATTTTGCAGAACACCACCTCAAAGAAGGTCTTG